>NC_077229.1:34916548-34993909 GCF_027887165.1 Monodelphis domestica
TTTTAAAACTTCAGAAGAGTGGCAGGGGCAAGGCAGTTGAGGTTAAGTGACTTGCCTAGGGTCACGCAGTTAGGAACTGTATGAGGTAAGATTTGAACCCAGAACTTCGTGAGTCCAGGCTTGATGCTCTAACCACTGTGCTGCCTACCTGCCCCTTACTTATTAACTCTTGACTGGTTTAATCCATATGGAAGTCTCTTGAGAGCTGGGAACTCCAAGCAGTTAGGGATTTGGAGTCAAGAAAACAAGGGTTAAATCCTCTCTCAGGCACTTGCTTGCCTATGTGACCTTCTGCAAACCATTTAAACTGTCTGGGCTTGAGTTTCCTCATCTGCTAAATGGAGAGATATTCTTTAAGGTTCTTTTTTGCTCTCAACCAATGATCCTATAACTGATGGAAAAATAAACCCTACAGTAATCTCTTGAGTGCTATAAACTCCAGGAAGGCAGAGATTTTAAGTCAGGAAGACCTGACTTCGAATCCCACGTCAGGTCTCTAATGATCTTATACGACACCAGTCCAACTCTGTCATTTTGCAGATGAGAAAACAAGCTGAGAGAGGTAATGCCCATTTCCCAGTGACCAAGTAGCAGAAATGGGGCTAGAAACTGTGCCTCTTGATTCTTAATAATTATACAAAAGAACATGAGGTGCAGTGGGGAAACCACCATCATTTTAGAGCTGATAAATGGAGAGAGAGATCAGGCACCATGATATAGCAGAGAGAAAGTAGGCTAAGGAGTCAAGACGATCTGGGTTGAAGTAGTGTCTCTGATATGTATTAGTCACGAGCTCTTGGGTAAATCACTTAACATTTGGGTGCTCTAAGCAAATCTCTGAGGTCCTAAGTTGTAGACAAAATGCTGACCTGCATTGAGAGCTCCCTATGCTAATACAACCAATGATCCAGTTTATGGATAAAGGGAATAAAAAAATCCCAAATCCCTACCACACATGACCATTAATAGTATTCTTTTCTCTCTACCCTTTGCTCTCTTAGATTAAGAAAAAAACATGGAGTCATGGGCTAATTTAGACTAATTTGATTCATGGACATTATACATATGGTCCACTACATAAGCAAGAGATAATGGTAATGATCCAGTGGGGGCTTTTTCCTCTCTCCTCCCTTGTTGAAGAAGAACCATCTGTTTCTGCCATTATGGGAAATCTCCTTTCCTTGCTCCACCTCACCTTGCAAAGGCTGTACAGGATAATAAGGATCCCTCCTAGGAAATAGCTATTGGAGGGATCATCTCCCATGATGTATTTGTACCACAGCTGGATGGGAACGAGTGACCGGAACAGCTGGCTCAGCTCCTCAATCACCAGATAGAACTTGCCCTGTAACCACACCAAAGGCATCAATTATGATTACTGCTAAAGACCCAAAGGGCAATGTCAGAGGGGCTTGGACACCCATGATAATGATGCTCTGAGACCTCCACAGGCCATTAATCAGTATCTAGAAGCACTTAAGCAGGCTTCTAATGGGGGCAGAGACCAGTGTCAGGGAGAGGCAACCCCTGCCCGCTGCCCTCACCCGGCGGCTGCCTGCCGCCCAGGAAAAATCAAAAGGTGAAGGGAGCAGGCATTTAGATTGCATTTCAGGGGGATGGAAACCCTACACCTCTACTAGCGGGTGCAGGGGGAGTGGCTGTCAGCTTCATCCCTCCAGGGGATGCTGCTATTTCAAGCTGAAGCTATAGCCGAAGTTGGTGGTTCCTGATGAACCAGCCATGTGTAGAATTTTCAGCACAAAATATTGGTCTGTGGACTGAGGACCAACCTAAGTCAGTTGAGAGGGAATCATTACCAGGTTGGATGAAAGATGCCCCCGCAACTCTCAAAGTCTTCCTACTGATGAGGAGATGGGCTGTAACTTGTGGCAGTAACAGGAATAGTCACTGGGAAAATCCCTGATCCTTGAAGTATGTGAGTGTTCTTAATTCTTACGAAGGATGAGGATGGTAAAGAACTTTTCAGCTCTAAGATTCAAGGGGAAATGGCACAAAAGTTGGACACAGGGAAGTTGAAGAAAGGGGATTGTGCAGGTGGAAAATTTGCCACACCTGAGCTACATTCCCAGCATCCTTTTAGGTTACGTCCTCATTTTACGTAAGGATGCTGGGGTGATCAATTTGGCTGAGAGCCACGCTGCAGGGCTCTTTTTTGGAGCTCGTGCTTTTGGTAAAGTGCTGCAGGTGTGAGTCTCTGGCTCTCTTTGCTCTGCTCACTTGACTGAAAGAATCCTTTTTCTTTTCCCTCTCTTTTGATTTATTATTAAAATCCTATATATTTTTAAATACTAGGAGAGTTGACTAGGAATTTAAAGTGTTCAAACAAGAGCTGTCAGGACAGCAAAGGGTCTTGAAAGAGCATACCATATGAACATCTTTGTTTTTTTTGTTTTTTGTTTTTGTTTTTTTCATTTATGTCTGAGTGTGATCACATTTGGATCTTCTTGGCAAAGATCCTGGGGGTGGTTTGCCATTTTCTTCTCCAGCTTATTTTACAGATGAAGAATTGAGGCAAATAGGGATAAGTGACTTGCCTGGGGGGTCACATAGTTAACTTTTTTTAACCCCACAAAATATTTATTAATATATATTGTGTGATATTCCGTAAGAATCAGTCTGTGGCACAATGTGTGTCTTTGTGTCAGATACTGGAGAAGTGGGATTCCAAAGTCTTTCCTTCATTCTAAGCCCAAAACTCATTTCTTATCAATGATATCCTAGATCCATGATGGTGAACCTCTGGAATACGTGCCAGAGGGAGCACTTAGAGCCCTCTCTGTGGGCAAACGATCCATTACTCCAGCACAAAGTTCACCAGAGTTTGTTACTAGAAAGCCAGAGAGATGCAGAGCTGAGTTGCTCCCCTCCTCCTCTCCATACACACCTGAGGACATTTTTCACATCACCTGCCTCTCTAAAAACGTTCACCATCACTGTCCTTGATGGAAATATTTAGGGGATTTGGGGCAGGGAGGCAAGTTTTTACAGATTATTTTCTATCCATTTGCTCCAGACATAGTTGACTTGGGAAGAAGGCAATGCAAGATTTCACTGAGCTTCTTAATTATCAAATTATCAAATAATTATCAAAACCAAAATTTGACTGGTAAAGTAGCACTAAGTTTTCAATTATCCTTAACTAGTGAACAAGTAGAATTCAGGATCATCCTGAAACTCTCTCCTTGGTTTGCCCAGGCAACTGTTCCTAATGTCATTCTAGTGAGGGGTTAGGAGTATAATCATTAGGTGACTGATTGAATTCATGAAGATCAGTCTTCTTGATTCCAAGCCCAGTGCACTATCCATTGTGCAACCTGGCTGCCCATAGTCAGGTGAAGGAATTAGGAATGCTGAGCCTGGAGAAGAGAAGATTCATGGGGAGAGAAGGAAAGGTTTCTCTGAATTTTGGAAGGGCTGTCCTGGGGAAGAGGGATTATTTGTTCCTCTTAGCCCCAAAGGGCAGAATAATTCAGGGAAGGTGCCAAGAAGCAAATATTAGTTAGTTGTCTGGAAAAACCTGAGGATTAGAGCTATCCCAAAACAGAATGGGTTGTCTCTGGTAAGCTCCTCTTTCCTGAAGGGCTTCAGGAAAAGGATGGATTAGTACTTGTTGAGTACATTGTGGAGTGTAATTCTTCCCCCTGCATCCCCAGAGGTAAATTGGAATAGTTGTCTGCTGAGTTTTTTTCCCACCTACCTCTAATGGGCTGAGACACATTCATGCCCATACTATCTGAGATATCATGTTTTCAAATGGGTTAGATTATATTGAAAAGGAAACTGTGAAGGGGTGGAGCCAAGATGGCAGAGTGGAGTTGGCATTTTTTTTGCTGACTTCTCCCAACATGTCCCCGGAACAACAACTTAAAAAATACACCAAACTGAATTTTGAGTGGGAAAGACAGGAAAGTCACAGTGAATCATTTTTCTATCTCAGGGCAGCTTGAGAAGACAGAAAGAGTGGTCTGTGGATACTGGAGTGAAGACAGGCTGGTGGAAGCAGCAGCAGCTAGGAGACAACAATAATGGGCTGAATACCTGATCAGAAAGATTCCAAGTGATTCCTGTACTAGTCTTAGGAGCAGGATTGGGTGCAATTTGGCAGTTTTGGGTTGCAGTTCCAGGGAAGAGAAGGGCAGTCATGGTCGTGAGGGATCAGGGAACCTAGCTGGGTAGGACCAGTAGGAGGGCAATGACTAGACCTCTACCTGGTATCAGACTACTTTGGAAGCACTGAAAACTTATAGGACTCCATTAAGCTATGAAAGCAGCAGGAGGCCAAGAAAACAGCTCAGGTCAGCCATCTTCCTTGAAGAGTCCAACTTTAAAGAGTCCTAAGTCAAGAAATAGACTTTAAAAATGAGCAAACAACAACAAAAAGAAACTAACCATTAAAAGCTTCTATGATGACAAGGAAGCTCAAGACACAAACAAGCAATGCCTTGAAACATTTTTGCTGACCTCTCCCAACATATCCCTGGTACGACAACTTTTAAAAAATTTAAAATTTAAATCCATTTAAAAGTAAAAGTCTTATAAAAGTAAAAGACACAAAAAGTCTCAAAGAAAAATGCAGATTGGACAGAAGCCAAAAAAGAATCCCAGAAGACCCAACAAAAAGTATTTTTTATAAAAGAACAAAAGAAAACTTTTAAAAAATCAAATAAGAGCAGCAGGGGAAAAATTGGGAAAAGAAATGAGAACAATGTGAGTAAATTATGAAACGAGAACTAATAACTAGGTAAGAGGCACAAAAAATCCCGAAGAGGATAACTCCTTAAAAACCAGAATTAGCTAAATGGTAAAATACTGCTATTACTACTAATAAAAATAATAATAAAATTTACATGCTTGGCACAGTGTCTGGAACATAGTGAGCAAGATTATTTTATTTGATCTTCACGATAACCTTAGGAGGTAGATGCTAATCTCATCCCTATTTTATAGTTGAGGCAAACATAAATTAAGTGACTTGTCTGGGGTCATACAGGCAAGAAGTATATGAGGCTGGATTTGAACTCAGATCTTCCTAACCCCAGGACTAATACTGTTATCTACTGTACCATCTAAATGTACTGAATATAAGTTTGGTAAAAGAGCCCCCCCCCCCAAACTGAAGAAAACAATTCCCACCTGGAGCAGACCCAGATAACTCATCTGGGCTCCCTCCTCCCTGCCTTCCCATATACCCTGGACTCGTTCCCAGCGTTGCCCCCACCCTTACTCAATAACAAATAAAATGTCAGTATATCACCAAAAAAAAAAAAAAAAGAAAGAAAGAAAAAGAAAACAATTCCTTAAAAATCAGAATTGGTCAGATGGTAAAAGAAACACAAGACCAAAATTAAAAAAAAAAAACTTTTTAAAAATTAGAATTGGTCAAATGGAAGTTAGTGATAAGAAACAAGAAAATAAGTAAAAAGGCTAAAAAAAATAGAAGAAAACATGAAATACAGGAAAAACATGACTAGGAAAACACATTGAGGAGAGATCATTTAAAATTATTGGATTACCTGAAAGTTATGATAAAAAGAGCCTAATCATATTTCAAGAAATTATAAAGGAAAACTCCAAATATATTAGAAGCAGAGGGCAAAGTAGAAACTGAAAGAACAGACTGATCACCATCTGAAAGATATCTCAAAATGAAAACTCCCAAGAATAGTACAGGTAATTCCATAGCTTCCAGGTCAAGAAAAAATATTGCAAGTACAGAAAGAAATTATCTAAATATTATGAAGCCACAATCAGAATTACACAAGATTTAGCAGCTACCACTTATATATGAGTGGAGGGCTTAGAATATGATATTCCCAAATGCAAAGGAGCTAGCATTACAATTGAGACTAACCTGCCTTGCAAAACTAAGTATAATCCTGCAGAGAAAAAAATGGATATTTAATGAAATAGAGTACTTTCAAGCATTCCTGATAAAAAAAATTAGAGCTGAATAGAAAATCTGACATTTAAACATAAGTCTCAAGAGAAGCATAAAAAGGTAACAATGAGTAAGAAATCATAAGGGACTTAATATATTAAACTGTTTACTATTTCTATATCATAGGATGATGTAGGTAACCCATAAGAACTTTATCATCATTAAGACAGTTAAGATTCTACTTAGAGGGTGTGGGTGTGAGTCTATTAAAAGAAGAATACATGGGAAAAGAAAAAAGGGAGAGGAAGAATAGGGGAAATAATTTCATAAAAAAGAGGTGTATAAGGAAAATGGTGAGGAGTGGGAGTAGGAAATACTTGAATTCCACTCTCATCTGAACTGGTTCAAAGAG
Source organism: Monodelphis domestica (assembly GCF_027887165.1). Classification (NCBI taxonomy): domain Eukaryota; kingdom Metazoa; phylum Chordata; class Mammalia; order Didelphimorphia; family Didelphidae; genus Monodelphis; species Monodelphis domestica. The sequence goes on from NC_077229.1 coordinate 34,922,860, forward strand.
GGAAGTTGAATATAAAAATTCTTCTGACCTAACAATGAAGTAGGAGGAAAAGGGAATAAAATAAGGGGACAGAGTGAAAAGAGGGAGGCTAGATAAAGGGAAGCAAAACAGACTTTGAGGAAGGAACAGGGTAAAAAAAGAAGGATAAACATAAGATAAAATAGGTTGTAGGTGGTGTAATGGATAGAGTTCTGGGCCTAAAGCCAAGAAGATTCATGTTCCCGAGTTCAAATCTTACCTCAGACACTTCCTAGCTTTGTGACCCTGGGCAAGTCAGTTAACTCTGCATCAGTTTCCTCATCTGTAAAATGAGCTGGAGAATGAAATGGCAAGCTACTCAAGTATCTTTGACATGAAAACCACAAATGGAATCAAAAAGAGTTGGACACAATTAAAATGACTCAAAAACAACAAACAGAAAAGACTAGGGTGGAGGGAAATACAGAGTTAGTAACCATAATTGTGAATGTTAATGGAATTAATACATCCATAAAACAGAAGGAGAGATAGCATAATGGATTAGAAACTATACCATACAACAATATGTTCTTTAGAAGAGACACACTTGAAACAGACACAGAGTTAACAGAGTTAAAATAAGAGATAGGAGTTGAATTTATAATGCTTTAGTTAAAGTAAAAGAGGCAGCCACTGCAATCATGATCTCAGACAAAGTAAAAGCAAAAATAGACCTGATTAAAATAAGCAGTAAAACTACATTTTGTTAAAAGGTACGACAGACAATGAATATTAATAATGAACAAATATACAGCAACTGGCATAACATTCAAATTCTTTTTTAAATAGCATTTTATTTTCCCCAATTTACATATAAAACAATTTTTAAACATTCATTGAAAATAATTTTTTGAGTTCCAAATTCTTTCTCTTTCACCCCCTCATCTTGAGATGGTAAGCAATCTGATACAGATTTTACATATTCAATCACATAAAACATTTTTCTATATTTGTCGCTTTGTGGAAGATACCTCAAAAAAAAGGAGAAAGTGAAATACAGTATGTTTCAGTCTGCATTCAGATTCCATCAGTTCTTTCACAAGGAAGATAACATTTTTTGTCATGAGTTTCTGAGATATCATTTATTTAAAAAAATTGTTTTCGAGTTCCAAATTCTCTCCTTCCTTCCAATCCTTTCTTTTCTTACCTTACTGTCTACTTCTTCTCTTAATCACCTCCACTCCTCCCTCCTCCCTGCAATGGTAAAAATCCAAATTCTTGAAGGAAAAGTTAAATAAGTTATAAGAGAAGTAGACAGTAAAACTACTCTAAAGGGAAACCTCTATTTACCTCTCTCAGACCTAGATGAATTGAACCATAAATTTACAAGAAAGACATTAAAGAGATGAATAGAAGTTATATATGATAAACTTTTGGAGAATATTGAATGGTAACAGAAAGGACTATACAATTCTCAGCTATACACAGCACCTTAACAAAAATTAAAAATATATTTTTAGTGTATAGAAACTTCCGAACAAAAGCAGTAAAACAGAAATATTTAAGGTACCCCTTGAGGACTATCATTAAAGATAATGATAACAATGAGATAACATACCAACATTTTTGCATTACTTAAGGGAAATTGTATATCTCTAAATGCTTATATCAATAAAAGAGAGAAAGAAGAGATCAACAAACTGGGCATGCAACTAAAAAAATAAAACAGAACTAGAAAATTGAAAATTTCCAAATAATCACCAAAATAAAAATACTGAAGTAGGAGCTAATTTTATTTTTTAAATAAAAACAATAAAAATTATAAAGTATTGGATAATTTGATTTAAAAAAGAAGAAAATCAAATTATGAGTATCAAAAATTTTAAAAGTGAATGCAGAGGCAATGAAGATAAAATAAAAGCAATTAATAAGAGCTGTTTGTCCAACTTTATATGCCAATAAAGCTGACAATCTAAATGAAACAGATGAACATTTACAAAAATATAAATTACCCATCTCAGCAGAGGAGGAAATAGAATACATAAATAACTCTATCTTAGAAAAAGAAATCAGAAAAAGAACAAGCCATAAATCAGCTACTTAAGAAAAAAATCACCAAGATCAAATGGAGTTACAAGTGAATTTTATGAGGACCATTTTAAAGAACCATTAATTCCAATATGCTACAGACTTTTAAAAAAATAGGTGGAGTCCTACCAAATTTCTTCAACTACACAAATATGGTTTTGGTACCAAAACCAGGGAGAGGCAAAAGAGAGAAAGAAAATGAAAGATCAATTTCCTTAATAAATATTGATGCAAAAATTTAAAATAAAACACTAGTAAAGAAATTGTAACAATATGTCAAAAAGATCATATACTGTGACTAGGCTGTATTTATACCAGGAATGCAGGGCTGGTTCAAGATTAGGAAAATGATAAACATAATTAACCACATCAAGAAGAAAAAACCCACAAAAATAACATAATTATGTCAATAGATGAAGAAAGACCTCTTGATAAAATATAATATCCATTCCTATTAAAAATATGAGAAAGCATAGGAATAAGTGGAACTTTTCTTAAAATTATAAATAGTAGGGAGCAGCTGGGTAGCTTAGTGTATAGAGAGCCAGGCCCAGAGATGGGAGGTCCTGGGTTCAAATTTGACCTCAGACACTTCCTAGCTGTGTGACCTTGGGCAAGTCACTTAACCCCCATTGCCCAGCCCTTACCACTCTTCTGCCTTAGAACCAATACATAGTATTCATTCTAAGGTAGAAAGTAAGGATTTAAAAAATTATAAATAGGATGTATCTACAACCAAAAGTAACCATTATTTATAATGAAGACAAACAGCCTTTCCAAGAAAATCAGGGGTGTAGCACAGATGTCCATTATCACCACTATTATTCAATATTGTATTAGAAATGACATTTAGACAAGGAAAAGAGATGGAAGAATAAGCATAGGCAACAAGGAAACAAAGCCATCACTTTTGCAGATGATATGATGGCATATTTAGAGAACCCTAGAGAGTCAATTAAAAAACTAGTCAAAACAATTAACAACTTTAGCAATGTTGCAGGATATAAATAAACCCACATGAATAATCAGCATTTCTATAAATTACCAACAAAACATAGCAAGAAGAGATAGAAAAAGAAATTCCATTAAAAATTAAAACAGTATAAAATACTTGAGAGTCTACCTGCTAAGACACACATTGAAACAATATGAGCACAATTGCAAAACACTCTTTACTCAAAAACAAATCTAAATAATTGGAGAAACATTCACTTCCTATGGGTAGGCCAAGACAATATAAAAAGCGACAATTCTATCTGTTTTAAGTTGCTTATTCAGAGCCTTATCAATTAAACTACCAAAGAATTATTGTACAGAACTAAAAATAACAACACAATTAATCTGCAGGAACAAAAGGTCAAAAATACCAAGGAAATCAATGAAAAAAGAGAATGAAGGAAGGGGGCCTTACCCCTATCAGATTTCAAACAATATTCTTCACAGGAGGTGAAATGGATAATTTTGATGACATGAAATTGAAAAGATTTTACATAAACAAAAACATGAAGCCAAAATCTGGAGAAAAATCAGATGCTGAAAAATGCTAAATAAAGCAAGTTTCCCTTATAAAAGACTCATTTCTCAAATATATAGGGAACTTTGCAAAATTTAAAAAAATAAGAGAAATTCTGCAACTGATAAATGGTCATTGGCAGCTTTCAGAGTAAGAAACCAAAACTATCAATAATCAAAGAAAAAATGCTCTAAATCACTGATTAATGACATGTAAATTAAAGCAACCCTGTGGTTCCATATCACACCCTTTAGATTGGCTAACAGGACAGAAAAGGAAAATGGCAAATATCATAAAGGATGTGGGAAAATAGGGACACTAATAACTGTGGATGGAGTTCTGAACGGATCCAACCATTCTGGAAAACAATTTGGAACTCTGCCCAAAGAGATTTTAAAAAATCCTGTATGTTCTTTGATCCACCAATACTACTAGTAGGTTTATACTAGAAAGGGATCAAAGGGAAAAAAAAGGGGAAAGACCCAGATGGCTTCAAAGAACAGGAAATTAATGGGATATCTATCAATTGGGGAATGGCTGAACAAATGAAAACATATCCATGTAATGGAACACTACTGTGCTATAAGAAATGATGAGGGGAATTGTTTCAGAAAAACCTGGGAAGACGTATATGAACAGATGCAGATGAAATGAGCAGAACCAGGAGAACAATCTACACATTAATAGCAATATTGTAAAGGTAATCAACTATGAAATACTTAATAATTCTGATCAATACAATATCCACCACAACTCCAAAAGGACTCAAGATGTGCTTTCTACCTCCACATAACAAAACGATGGACCCAGAGAACAGATTGAAGCATATTTTTCTCCCTTTATTTTTTTCTGGCTTTTTCCTCCCCAGAATATGACTAATGTGGAAATGTGTTTTGCATGATTTTATATATTTAATGGGTATCAATTCTTGCCTTTTCAATTGGTAGGTGGAAAGATGGGCAACAGAATTTAGAACTGGGAATTTTTTTTAAAGCTGTGAGTAGATCAGGAATAAAAAGAGTTACATGAGAATGAGTTGAAGAAGTGATGATTAGTCTAGGGAAAAGATGTGAATTTGTTTATATTGGCTCTAAAAGACAGAGCAAATTAAGATTAATTGTATGAAGCTATAGAGAAGCAGGTTTAGCTGGCTCAATATAAGGAAAGCCTTGATGATCAGGGTTGTCCAGAAGTCAAATGGGCTGATCGTGAAGTTGATAAATCTCCCATCCTCAAAGGTCTTCTTTTCTTATTTATTTTTTAAACTTAATTTAATTTTTAATTTTGTTCCATGGTTGCATGATTCTTGTTGTCTCCCTCCCCTGTCCCATTACTGATGAGCAATTCCACTGGATTATATATATATATACATATATATATATACATACATATAATATGTATATATATATATACATATAATATGTATATATATATATATATGTAATCACTCAAAACAATTTCCATATTATTCACTTTTGTATAGAGCAATCCTTTAAAACCAAAATCCCTAATCCTATACCCATATAAACAAGTGATAAATCATATGTTTTCTTCTGGATTTCTACTCCCACAGTTTTTATTTTCTAGACGTGGATAGCATCTTTCTCATAAGTTCCTCAGAATTGTCTTGCATTATTGCATTGCTTTTAGTAGAAAAGCCATTACATCTTCAAAGGTCTTCTAAGGGAGCCTGGGTGACTAATTTCCTGGGATGTTGGATGGAGAGGGAAGACTCTTGATCTTTTGCTTTGTGTGTGGGTTGGACACCTGAGGTTCCTTTGGACTCTTAAATTCTGGGTCTTATCTCAAGGTACCAATCATCATCATCACCATCATCATTCAGTTAGCATGTTGGGTTTTGGAAAGCACTTTACAAATATCATCCCATTTGATCTTCATAACAACCTTGGGAGGTAGGTTCTACTAACATACCCATTTTATATATGAAGAAACTAAAACAGGTGGAGATGAAAAGAATTGTCCATGGTCACCCAACTAGTTAGATATGAACTCAGTTCTGATTCCAGGACTAGTGCTTCATTGTGCCAACTCTTTAAGACTCAACTCTTTATGTTCAAGAGATGTCAATATGCCAATTTGATGGATGAAATGTCTTCATCTAAGAGTTCTTTATACCGAAGAAATCATAGGTCCAATAAAAATGTACCAGGCAATATTCTAGGCACAGGTACAAGGCTCTGGGATATAAACATAAATGTGAAACAACCTCTATCCTCAAAAAGGGGCAGATAATACTTAAAGAGAGATGGTGGTCATGGATGGAAGTTTTGGTCTATAGAGTCACAAGAAAGGGAAAGATAGCCATAGAAAAATGAATTGTCATTTCCTAGCTGTGTGACACTGGGCAAGTCACTTAACTCCAATTGCCTAACTCTTATAGCTCTTCTGCCTTAGAACTGATACTTAGAATTGATTCTAAGACAAAAAGTATGAGTGAAAAAAATCAATAGTCATCCCTTTTCCAGAGTAGCAATAATACTGACTTGATGACTGTTCCCTGAGAAAGAGGTAGAAAGTAGGGTTGAGGGAGTAAGGGGCATGATCTTCCATGATTCCTTTTGGCAGATAAGCCAGATAGGCTGAGGTTTCCTCGTGGATGGAAAGACCATAGGGTCAGAGATCTTAAGCTGGAAGGTATCATAGAGGCCAACTCAATCCAGTTTTCTCATTTTACAGATGAGGAAACTGAGGCCTAGGAGATTTGCACAAATGCATCAAAAATAATAAGTAATAGGTAGTATTTGAGCCTAAATTCTCTAACTCCACAGCACTGGTCTTGATGATTTTTTAATCATCTGAATTCTGAATTGAATCAAACTGAAGAAAAGGAAAAATGTTACAGAATTGGGAAAAGGTTAAATTATCCCAGTGGTCAAAAAAGGGGAAAATGTGCAATTTATCAACTATGAGCCAAAATCAATTGGACTTTGCCAATGAAATTTTGGAGCACTTTACTCAAAGGATGGCTAGTTTGAGAGCACTTAGAAGGTAAAGCCATGATTACTAAAAGACACATGGTTTTCTTCAAGAACAACTGTGTCAGATTAATTGAATTTCCTTTTTTGTGACAGGGTCATTGTATTTGTAGACAAGATTATATTAGCATTTCATCATTATAACTAACCAAGTCTCTCACATTATCTTCATGGACAAGATGGAGAGATGTGGAGTTTGTGACAAAATGGTTATATAGATTCATAACCTGATGAATCACAGGCCCCACAAACAGGCACTAATGGGTTGATGCTAACTTGAAGGGAGCTCTTTGGTGGAGTACTTCCAGGGTCTATCTTTAGTCTTGTTCAGCTGGATACTTTTAGTGATAATGTGGATAAAGTCATAGAAGACTGGCTTACTAAAACTACAGATGTCTTTACGCCGGTAGGGACAACTAATATGCTGAATATCAAGGATATAAAAAATTACAAATGGCAGAAACAAATACATTGAAATTTAATAGGAATAACTGTAAAGTTCTAAATTTAGGCTAAAAAAATAAACTTCAGGGATATATGGTAGAGATAGAGAAAACACAGAGCCCAAGAGACTGTGGGAAAATTAGATATGACTAACCTGTGGCAACTTCTAAAGGGGAATAATACAGAATACACATACTTCTATGTATCTCAAAGTACCTAAAATACAAATATAGGAACATAGGCCCATAGACTAATATATATATTATATATGTATATATAATATATATATTATATAAAATATATTATATTATATATAATATAATAACTAAAATAGATCTAAGAAATGATTGACTGCAATTATATTATTTTATAGATGAAGAATCTGAGTTTAAGAGAGGTAAAGTGTTTTTCCTAGGGTCACACTGCCTAAGATAGGACCTGAACTCAAGTCTGTCTTACTCCAAGTCTATCTGCTTAGCTACTTCTTAGGGATGCGAGTGTATGGCTAGATTAAGTTTACTGTAAAAAATAAGATCTTGGGGTTTTGGTGTACTACAAAGTCAATGAGTCAGAATTGTCATATTTGGCCAGAAAAGCTACCAATATCTTAGGATGCATTAAAAAAATTAGTACCCACAAGGATGATGGCAATAGTCCCACTATACTGTGCCATGGGCATACAGTATCTGGAATATTACGGTCTTTTCCAAGTGCTATGTTTTAAGAAGGACATGGATAAACTAGAACCTATCAAGGAGAAGGTCAGCTGGGTGGTAAAATAGATAGAGCACTGAGTCTGAAGTCAAGAAGACTAATCTTCCCAAGTTCAAATCTGGCCTGAGGTATTTACTAGCCATGTGACCTTGACCAAGTCATTTGACTTAGCCTCAGTTTCTTCAGCTATAAAATGAGTTGGAGAAGGAAATGGAAAACTACTCTGGTGTCTTTGCAAAAAAAAAAACAAACTGAAATGGGATCACAAAGAGTCAGAAATATCTGAAAAACAACAGAAAGTTTAAGTGAATATGTTAAGCCTGGAGAAGAGAAGATATGGGTGATGGCATGATAACATCTTCCAGTATTTGGAGGGCTGTCAAATGGAAGAAAGATTAGTTTATTTAACCTATCTCATAGGGAACTAGGTAGAAATTGCAAAGAGGTAGATTTAGGCTTAATACAGGGAAACATATTCTAAAAATGAGAATAGGATGTCTTAAGAGATAGTGAGTTCCCCTCCTCTGGAGGTCTTCAAACAGTAGTTTAATGACTATTCATCTCTGAAAGGATTGTGAAATGGATTCTTGTGCAGGAATGGCTTAGTGTCCCTCCCAAATCTAAGACTGTTTCTCTAAATACAGGGAGAATTATTAGAAATAGGACTCATTTAAAACTATATTAACTGGGGCTCTTTAAATGGGTCAAATTCTATTAGAAATGATTTTAGGTTCTTGCTAGAAAGATCTTATCATATGAACTAACTGAAATTTTGGACAAATTGTTCCTTTTTTCTCTGGGCCTCAGTTTCCTCATCTGTAAAATTAGGGCCTTTGCTTAAATGGGTTTTAGGTCCTTCCTCACTCTGATATTCTCTGTTCTATGTTTCCTTCCAGCTCTAAAACTTTCAAAGTAATTTATGAATAAGAGAATTATGGAGAAATTATTTCTAAGATATTCACCCTTATTTATTCTCAATCCTTGGGTTCCCCCCTTTCTTGCAGTGGAAAAGTTTCTCTAAGGTCATTCCTCCAGTCTCTTTCTTTCCTGAGCTCTTTATTGTTTGTTTTAACTCTGCCTTCACTTGTTATTGTGGGGTCACTCGCCAGAGAGGGGGCCACATTTCCTGCTTTGATACTGAAGGACTGAGCCTGAGCGATGGCCTGAAAACAAGGGCTTGTTTTTCTAGGGTTGTGTACAGGAGAGGGCCTCCATCCCTCTGTTTGTTATTTCAGGGTTGCAAATGAGAGCAAGGCAAGTGAAGTTCTCTCCCCCTCAGGACAGCCAGTACTGATGCACTTAGCCCTTTCACACTGTAAGACTATGCCAACTTGACACACAGATGGAAGAAAAGATGAGCCTGGCCCTTAACTGAAATCTTCCCCCTCTCTGGAAGACATGTGCCCCCTTCACCCTCCCTACCAGTCTCCCCCCCCCCCCCCATCACGGGCTTGCTCACTTGACATCCTGAGAACAGGAACCAGAAGAAAATGGTATGGCAAATGAGGATTGTCAAAGAAAGCCAGCAGGAGAGCTGGAGTAGTGTTCACGGGTCTCTCAAGTGTTGATAAAGTGTGGATGGTGGGTGTCAAGGAAGTTGGGTAGAGAAGGGCAGAGACACACAGAGAAAAACATGAGAGATGAGGCAGAGATGAGAACCAGAAAGACACCCAGAGAAAAGGAGAGGGAGAGGTGAGAAAGAGTAGAACAGAGAAAGAAAATGAAAGGTAGGAGAAAGAGCAAATGAGGGAAAGAGGGAGAGAGAGAAGGGGACAGAGACAGAAAGAAAGAGAAAGAGAGATGAAACAAGACAGAGAAGAAAAAGCAAGTTAAAGGGGAAACAGAAAGCAAATCAGAGAGATGAAGAAGAGGGGAGAACAAGACAGAGAGAAGAGAAAGAGAAGATGGAGGGAAAGACAGAGACAGAAAGAAAGAGATGGAACAAGATAGAGAAGAAAAAGCAAGTTAAAGGGAAAACAAAGTGAATCAGAGAGAGGAAGAAGAGGGTAGAACAAAACAGAGAGAAGAGACAGAGAACATGGAGGGAGAGACAGAGCCAGAAACAGAGAGAAGAAAAAGCAAATGAAAATGAAAAGAGAAAGCAAATCAGAGAGAGGAAGAAGGGGGGGGGGGGGGACAAGACAGAGAGAAGAGGAAGAGAAGATGGAGGGAAAGAGAGACAGAAACAGAGAAGAAAAATCAAGTTAAAGGGAAAAGAGAAAGCAAATCAGAGAGAGGAAGAAGAGGGGGGAACAAGACAGAGAAAAGAGAAAGAGAAGATGGAGGGAGAGACAGAGACAGAAAGAGAGATGAAACAAGACAGATAAGAAAAAGCAAGTTAAAGGGAAAACAAAGCGAATCAGAGAGAGGAAGAAGAGGGGGGAACAAGACAGAGAGAAGAGAAAGAGAAGATGGAGGGAGAGACAGAAAGAAAGAGAAAGAGAGATAGAACAAGATAGAGAAGAAAAAGAAAGTTAAAGGGAGAAGAGAAAGCAAACCAGACAGGGGGATGAGGAAGAAAGGGGAGAGAGGGAGGGAGAGAGACAGAGAGAGCAAGGCAAACAGAAAACAGTAAGAAAGAGGGTGAGTAATAAAGGTACATAAAAGCAAATAGAGAGAAAGAAATGAGGAGAACAGAGAAAAGAAACATAGAGAAGAGTGAAGGAGAAGGAAAGAAAAGGAAAGGAAAAAAGGAGAAACAAGAGATGAGAGAAAAAGAGCATGAGAACTAAAGCAAAGAGAGATAAAGAACATGAGAGAGATGCAGAAGAAAACAAAAAAGCCAGAGAGTGGGAAAGAATGAAAAAAGAGAAAAGAAAGAAATGAAAAAGGGAGAGGGAAAAAAGAAAGTGGGAGGGGGAGAAAGGAGCAAGAAAGGACACGGGAATGAAAAGAGAAAAGATGAGGGAGAGAAAAGAAAGAACAAGGGAAACACAGAAAAAAGAGATGGAGAAAGGAGGTGGGAGGAATGAAAGGATGGAGGGAAGAAAAGAGAGAGGGGAAGAGACCCCCTCCCCAGTTGTGGCAGGGCGCTACCCTGGCTCCGGGGTACCACTGGTGATGTCATCCCCAGCCCTGGTCATTAATCCCCTTCATCCCTGAGCAGAGCTGGGATGCAGCCAGCCTCTGCCAATGCCTTCCCCCCGGGTCTCAGGGATGAGATCACTCCGTCAGCCTGTCGTCCTGATCCCACTGCTCTCAACAAATCGAATCCTTCAGAGAGCTCTGGCATTCTCATGATCTCATAGCCCCCCGGGATGCACCGCTCCGGGATGAGGTCACAGCCGCAGTGGCGAGAGGACCCGTGGGTTTTCTTTTCTTTTCTTTCTTTTTTTTTTTTTTTTGCTCCAGGTCCTGGGGGGCAGTGCATAGCATAACTGCTGCAGCCCCAAGCCCGCCCCATCCCACCCTCCCCACCTCACTCCAGTGAGCAATTTATTAAATTAGCATGAAAGGCTGGAGCCCCAGTTTGCTGCAATCATCCTTTATTTCTTAAGCCTTGGGGACAGGAGGTGGCTTTTGCTAATGACAAGGCTATCGCTGCCTTTGACAGTTTCATACCCACCTACTTCCCTGCCCCCTAAGATGCTGCTACCCCCAATGCTTAGCAAGTCCCACTGAAGGTTAACCAAGACAACTGCCTCGCAGACAGTGCAGTCAACGTCCTTTCCGTCTCTCCTCTTGCCAATCCCTTCTTGCTCGTTCTTGAGGTAGAATAATTCCACTCGACTCAGTGATCACCTATTAAACACCTACTTTGTGTCTCCTCAAAAAAGGAATGACAGTCCCTGCCCTCAAGATGCTTGCAGTCTGTGGGGGAAGGTAAGAGATGACTGAAAGGGGGAGACAGCCAACAAGCAGGGGAGCTCAAGAAGGACTTCTGGGGAGGTTGCCAAAAGAGCTATAAAATTCATCTAACCAGATCCCCTCCCTGAGACTCGGAGAGGGTCAGGGACTTCCCCAGGCTCCTATAGGAACTAGCCAAGATCGGAACCCAAATATTCTGAATGTCCGCTATGATCCACTGCTTCAAAAGGTCAACAGTGATGGAGGGGAGGACGAAGAGCATTCCAGGAATGGATGGGTTGGAACAGGGAAGGATGAAGCAGATCCCTGCAATAATCCAGGCAGGAATGAGGAGGCGAGGACCTGCCCTTGCCTGGTCCTGGCTGGATCAGGAGAGAGAAGGGGCGATGGGCTAGAGATGCCATGAAGGCAGCAAAGAGAGGACTTGGCAACTGATCATATCGGAAGGGGGAGAGGAGTCAGGTGGACTGAAGGGTTGAGGGAGACACCCAAGTGACAAGCATGAGAGGAAGGTTGTACCCTAGACAGTAATGGGAAAATTAGGAAGACGGGAGGGCTTGGGGAAAAGATAATGAGTTCAGTTTGTCAAGGACCTAGAGTTGGAGTTGGCCAATAGACAGCTGGAGATATGGCGCTTGAGGTTAGGAGAGAGGATGGGTAGGGCTTAATAAGAAGACCTGGGTATCACTGACATAGAGATGATATTTAAACAATGAGATCAACAAATGAGATAGAATAGTGGGAGAAAAGAAGAAGACCTAGGCCAGAACCTTGGGGGACCTCCACAGTAAGGAAGGAGACCTGGAGGAGGATCCAGAAAAGAAGCCCAAGAAGGAGCAGTAAGACAGGTAGGAGCAGTGCCCGGAAAACACAGAGCACTACTATCTTATCTTACAGGGAACAGGAAGTCACAGGAGGTTGGCTGGAAGCTACAATTGCCCTAGGGGTTCTCTCCCAAACCCACTGGGACTGTGGCTTTTAAAAAGAAATGCACAAAGAACCACAAAGCACCACCAAACCAACCAGAGAATGGAGAACCCTGTGCTATGGCTCATTTGAATTAGGATGGGTACCTCAGAGGAAGGAATACTTGGTGTAGGTTCCATTCTCACCTCTAACCTTTTAAAATCTGGCTTTCTTCAAGCTCAGGTGACTCTTCCACAAGGAATGTTGTTCTCATTCCCTTCTCTCTCTCTCTCTCTCTCTCTCTCTCTCTCTCTCTCTCTCTCTCTCTCTCTCTCTCTCTCTCTCTCTCTCTCTCCCCTCCCTTTCCAATGTCTTCTCCTCCTCCTTCTTCTCCTTCTCCTTCTTCTCCTCCTCCTTCTCCTCCTCCTCCTCTTCCTCCCCCTCCCCCCTCCTCCTCCTCCTCCTCCTCCTCCTCCTCCTCCTCCTCCTCCTCCTCCTCCTCCTCCTCCTCCTCCTCCTCCTCCTCCTCCTCCTCCTCCTCCTCCTCCTCCTCCTCCTTCTTCTTCTTCTTCTTCTTCTTCTTCTTCTTCTTCTTCTTCTTCTTCTTCTTCTTCTTCTTCTTCTTCTTCTTCTTCTTCTTCTTCTTCTTCTTCTTCTTCTTCTTCTTCTTCTTCTTCTTCTTCTTCTTCTTCTTCTTCTTCTCTTCCTCATTCTCCTCCTCATCTCCTTTTCTTTCTTTCCTTTCCCATTCTCTTTCCTCTCCCTCCTTTCCCTTTTCTAAGTTCCTTTCTCTCCCATTCTCTCTCTCTCCTCCTTCCTTCCCTTTCTCTGTCTTGTACTTAGTTGCTTATATGCCATCATAGCCTTCCCTTATCTCCAGCATCTGACATAGGGTAGGTGCCCAATTAATACTTGTTCTCTTGAACTGAATGGGTTAGATCAGAGGTGTTTAAACACTCCAGGAGGGGCTGCAGGCTAACCCGCAACCCTCCTAAGCAGGACTGAAACCAGACTGAGAAATTGATAACATAAGAAATAAAAATACAATAGAATACAGATAATGTTACTATGTGGTCTTCTAAGCCAGTAGAGCCTGCAGGGATCCCTATATGCAGTTTATAGGCTCCCATTTCTATTTGAGTTTCACACGATTGGCTTCTATCCCACTCCTGAAGAAGTGACCACTCTGTTAATAAAACCAAAGACCCCATATCCCCAAGCATTCCCTGAAGGGCTTGGAGATCCCAGAAATTAAGAGGCCTTCTGGGGCATCTGGTCAAGGTATGTTTTGGACCAGGCCTGTGTTCATCAAAGGAGAGGACTCTTGGAGGGAACTCCCTCTACCCATATACAATGACACTTGTCTCCAAGGGCTAGCTGGAGCACTGAGAAATGAAGTAATTTGTCCACAGTTCTAGAGGATTTGAGGGAAGATTGGAATCCAGGTCTTTTTTACTCCTTCTGAACACTACATATAGCCACAGGGTCTTCAGAGAGTATTCCAGCCAGTGTTCAAAAGTGTATGCTTTGGGGGTCAGTTGGGTGGCTCAGTGGATTGAGAGTTGGGTCTAGAGATGGGAGGTCCTGGGTTCAAATCTGACCTCAGACACTTCCTAAATGTGTGACCTTAGGCAAGTCACTTCACCCCTATTGCCTAGCCCTTACCACTCTTTTGCCTTGGAACCAATACACAGAATTGATTCTAAGATGGAAGGGAAAGGTTTAAACTAAATGAGCTGGAGAAGGAAATGGCAGACCATTTCAGTATCTTTGCCAAGAAAACCATGTCTGCCTCAGTTTCCTCATCTGTAAAATGAACTGAGGAGGAAATGGAAAACCACTCCAGTATCTTTGCCAAGAAGATCCCCAAAATGGGGTCATGAAGAGTCAGGCTGAAAAGTGACTGAACAACAAAAATTAATAACAATAAATGCTTGTTCGTTGAATGACTGAACTGGAGTTGAAGTCAGAAGACCCAGTTTACTACTTACTGCATTGGACAAGTCATCTCTATACACCTCAATATGCCTTAGTTTCCTCTTTTGTAAAATGAGGGTATTGGAACATTCAGGGGTTCTTAATCTTTTTGGTGTCCTGGATCTCTTTGGCACTCTGGTGAAGCCTATGGCTCTCTTCTAAGGATAATTTTTTAAACCTTTGGCTTCCATCTCAGAATCAATACTGTGTATTGGTTCCAAGGCAAAAGAGCGATAAGGGCTAGGCAATGGGGGTTAAGTGACTTGCCCAGGGTCACCCAGCTGGGAAGTGTCTGAGGTCCAATTTGAACTCAAGTCTCTAGGTCTGTTTCTCAAACTCAGCCACCCAGCTGCCCCCCAGAATCATATTTTCTAAACCCTTACCTTCTGTCTTGGAATTGATACTGTGTATTGGTTCTTAGGAAGAAGAGTGGTAAGGGCTAGGCAGTGGGGGTTAAGTGACTTGCTCAGGGTCACACAGCTGGGAAGTATCTGAGGCCAGATTTGAACCCAGGACCTCCCATTTCTAGACCCAACTCTCAATCCACTGAGCCACCCAGCTGCCCCCCAGAATCATATTTTTAAATAATTAGAAGACACGCAAAATTCCAGCTAGAAGTTAGTGAAAATAAAGATCAAGTTCCTGAAATTTGTCTATAGACAATAGGTAAAGAACTCTTGGACTTGATGACTTTTAAGGCCCCTTTGAGCTCGAAATAATACTGTCATCCCAAATGTGCAGCCCTAGGGAGGAAGAAACCCCTTCACCTCTCCCCCAACCTCAGTTTTCTCCTCTGCAAAATGGAGATCCAAACTCTTGCTGCCTTCCCCTCTCAGAGTTGTGCCGAGGAAAATTCTAAAGAATGATGGGTTTACTTTAAAGGGCTTCCATCCATTGGATCTGTTTCTGGGGTTGGCTTTGCCAGAGCAGGCTGGCAGATGGTCCCCAGGGCTGAGTTCGAGGCTCCTGTGTACCCGTGGGAATAGCAAGGCAGAGACAAGAAGTCAGCCTACTAACAAACAGCGTATCAGGTGGAGGCTGGAGCTGTCGCTCCATCATCCTCATTGGCTCGGGCCCTGTTTATTTAAAACCTGCCGTCAAAATTAACAGGGTGCACCCACGTGCTCCAGCAACAGCCTCTGGCACATGGCATGGTTGCAATAAACAGATCTTTCTGTCCCTGGGACTTGGGGAGGGTAATTATAAGATGTTGACGGTTCAGCTCTAAATGGCCTGGGATCCGATTCTCTCTGAAGAGGCTAAGGCCATCTCTCCCCTGTCATCCCACTCCAAGGCAGGCCTAGAACCCCCCCATGCACCCCTACTGCCAGCACAGCACTCCCATTGGCGGTGGTCTCTCTATATCGGCTGATGCAGCCTGGCTTGGGAGGATCTCCAAGCACCCAGAGAGTCAACTTGATAAAATGATGAAATCAGATGTAAGCAGAGTAAATGGATGAAGAAAAAGGGTAGGGATCTCCAATGGAAAGAGGATTGGACACGGGGTCAAGATCCATGGAATCCAAGAGTTAAGGAAGGGGTGTCAGGGGTCCTTAGTCCATTTTACAGATGAGGAGACTGAGGCTCACACAGTTTAAATAACTTGCCTGAGGTCACAGAGGCAAAAGATGGGAGAGTTGGGGATTGAGGTCCTCTGACTTCCAACCCAGTAAGTCTTCTTCTGTCCCAAACACCCCCTCTAGCTGTGCGTGACTGGAGGAAACCACCCTGTAAGCCTCTTTTCTCACCTGTGAGACAAGAGAGTTGGGCAGAGACTTAGAGTCCCAGCAGGGACCTTAGAGGCACACCACTTGCATGGGAGAATAGGTGAGAATAAAAACAAAGAGGAAGGAGGTTCTGGCCAATGCACTGCAAAGGACTGGGTCCAAGAAGCGGATGCCATTCAACTTCAATTGGGTCTAACTGCATCAAAGGCAATTCTTAACTCCTCCCTAATTTCTGATCTCTGCAGAGGCTGTTCTCTAGACCTTCTCTTCTCTCCTCAAACCTTTCATTTGCCACAAATGCCTTCTTTTCTTAGACTTTTTACCTTATGATCCCTTGACATTTCCCACTGTTATTTCCTCCTTCATTCTAGTCTCCAATAAAGAGATGATCTTCTCTTCATCAAGCTCCATCCTTTCTTGTCCCTTCTATATTTCCCCCTCTTTCCTAACAGATTACTTCTCTCATACGTGGACTCTTCCCCCCTCCTTCTCTCTCTCTCTCTCTCTCTCTCTCTCTCTCTCTCTCTCTCTCTCTCTCTCTCTCTCTCTCTCTCTCTCTCTCCCTTTCCCTCTCCTCCTTTCCTTCTCTCTCCTTCCCTCTCTCCCCCTCTCCCTCTCTCTCTCCCTTTCCCTCCCTCTCCTTCCCTCCCTCTCCTTCCCCACCTCTCTCTCCCTCCTTCCCTCCCTCTCATTCCCCCCCTCTCTCTCCCTCCTCCCTCTCTCTCCCTCCTGCTCTCTTTCCCTCTCCCTCCCTCCCTCTCTCTCCCTCTCCTTCCCTCTTTCTCCCTCTCCCCCCTCTCTCTCCTGATTCCTTTCCTGCTGCCTAGATATATGCCCAAGTCTCTCCCATCCTTTAAACAAACCCCAAACCTGGCCCAACCACCCCTGTATTTCCCTTCCCATTCAGAGCCAAACTCACTGGGTACTCACCTCCTTTCTTCTCATTTTCTTCCTGACCTTCTTCAATCTGGCTTCTGACCTTGTCACTCCACCAAAGCTGCTTTCTACAGTCTCTAATCACCTCTTAATTGCCAGATCTTCCAGTCTTTTCTCAATCTTCCCAAGTTTTGACCCCTCTGCGGCATTTGACACTATTGACTGTCTTTTCTTCCTGGATAGTCTCTTCTCTCTGAGACTCAACAAGACCACTTTCCTGATTCTCTGTCTTAACTGTCTGCCTCATCTCCATTTTCTTGGCTGTCTTGTTGTCCACAGAACAACCCTGCCCCATGGCTCCACTTATTCAAAATCTTACTTGGTGGCCTTGTCAGCTCTCGTAGACCTAATTATCACTCCTACGAAGATTTATCTACCCAGCCCCAGTCTCTCCCCTGAACTTCAGACTTGAATCATTAATTACTTATTGAGTCTTTCAAACTGGATGTTACAAAGTTCTATTTAGTCCTAACAGAACTAATTGTCCTTTCCCTCAAAGTCACCCCATTTTCTGAACTTCTCTATTATTATTATTGGGGGAACCATGATGCTCCCAATCCTCCAGGCTCATCTGGGTGCCATCTTCAACTCTTCCCTCTCCCCCTCATCCAACATATCAAATCAATTGCCCAATCTTCTTGTTTATTCTTCAATGGCACCTCTTCCATGTTCCTCCCTCTCTTCACATACCCAGCCACCATTTTAGCTCCAGGGCCTTGTCATTACCATTCACCTAGAGATTAATACATTGATTTCATAATTTCTTCCCCTGCCTCAAATCTCTCCCTATCCCAATTTTACGGCCACTAGATGGTGCAGTGGCTAGAGTGCCAAGCCTGGAGTCAGGAAGGCTCATCTCCTAGGGTTCAAATCTGGCTTCAGATATTTCCTAGCTGTGTGGCCCTGGGCAAGTCACTTCCTCCTGTTCGCTTCAGTTTCCTCATCTGGAGAAGGGAAATGGCAAATGCCTCCAGCATCTTTGGCAACAAAACCCCCAAATGGGATCATGAAAAGTCAAGTACAACTAAACAACAACAATCCCAATCCAGCCTCCAGAGCGATTTTCCTAAACCACTGGTCTACCCATGGTAACCCTCTCCTCAGTGGACTCCAGTGGCTCCCTATCACCTCTAGAATCAAATATAAACTCCTCTGTTTGGCCTTTACAACCCTTCCTACTTTTCCAAACTTTCTGGATATTATTTGTCTTTTATTGGCTACCATTTCCAATTACGATGCCCAATAATAACCATTATTGGATATTATTTCCTTTCACACACTCTATGGTTCCGTCAAAGCAGCCTTCTCATTCTATGCCCCACATGACATTTCCTTCTCCCATCTCAATGCTTTTGGACTATCTATTCCTCATGCCTGGAATTCATTCCCTGCTCTCCTCTGCTCCCCATAATTCTTCTCTCCCTTTAAGGTTCAGCTCAAGTTTCACATTCTATCACCACCATCAACATCATCGTCATCATCATCATCAAAGCACTTTATGACTGACCAACTCCTTTCTTTATATATTATGGTACTCATAGCAACTGTGCAGATGGAAAATTTGCCACACCTGAGCTACATTCCCAGCATCCTTTTAAGTTACATCCTCATTTTATGTAAGGATGCTTGGGAGATAAATTTGGCTGAGACCCACACTGAGGGACTCTTTTGGGGAGCTGGTGCTTTTGGTAAAGTGCTGCAGGTATGAATCTCTGGCTCTCTCTTTGCTCTGCTCACTTGACTGAAAGAACCCTTTTTCCTTTCCCTTTCTTCCTCTTTTTATTAAAATCCTACACAACCCAGTGAGGTACATACTATTATCATTCTCATTTTATAGATGAAGAAACTGAGGCTCAGGGAAATTAAAAGACTATCCAAGAGTCACACAGCTAGTAAATATCTGAGGTAGTATTTGAACTCAAGCCTATCCAGAATCCAAGTCTAGCATTCTATCTACTGTATACCCCAAGCTACCATTGTCTTTCCTCCCCAAATTTTGTGTTTATTTATTTTGTATTTATTTATTCAGCATATTTTTATGCATTTATATATTATTTCCCTAAAGAGAATGTAAACTCCTGGAGGTCAGGGGCATCTTCATTTTTGTCTGTCCCAGTGCTGGTCACATAGCAGGAGTTAAATCTGATTAAGTTGAATTAAAAATATTTATTTGATCAACTAAAATGGATGAAATAAATTGGATTAATTTTAGTTAATTCATCTGATAAAGTTGATTGACTGATAGAATAAATATAACTTAACTCATGCCTACTAGTGGAAGAAAATACCAGGCTGTCTAGAATCTATAGCCTCTGACCACTGGGCAGGAGGAACACCAGCTTCAAAAAGGCCTATATACCTCCATCCAGAAGGGGAGGGAGAAGGGGACATCTAGTAGCCACCTTAGGGAATGAGCTTGTCTCCCTAATAATTACCTAGCTGTAGAAGAGCAATGTAATCACCACTTAACGAACTAATTAATTCCCTTGGTACCTCATAACACTGATGGCTATAATATCCCCATAATGTGGATTGGGAAAGTGAGGCACTAAGATATTGCTGAGGATGATCATGTGGAGAATTAGAAAAGGAAGATTTCAGTTTGTGTGACCTTGGGTAAGTCAATTCATGTCCATGGACCTCAGTTTCCTTTTATGTAAAGATAAAGGGACATGTGTATGACCCTGGGCAAGTCATATAATCCTAGTTGTCTAGCCCCTGCTACTCTTCCACCTTGGAATTGATATTTAATATTGATTCTAAGACAGAAGGTAAGGGATTTGGGAAAGGCTTGATCTACATGACTTCCAAGGTGGATTCTAGTTCTGTGGGGTGATGGACAAGGGGGTTGGGTAGGATGCTGAGCCCTACAGGGAGACTTGGGGTCCTAGAAGGGATCTTAGAGGTCAGGCATTTGGCCCTAAATTCAGGACACCAAACCCTCTGCTCTCTCAGAGGAGAAGGTATGTTGGGTTGGCCAATTCTCACAGTTCCCAGACAAACCCAACAATATCCCATTTCACGGCATCTGTAATGCACAATCTTAGGTCACCAGGAGTGCTGAGATGTTAGCAATAAAGAGAAATGGCCCACAGCCATTCAGCCAGGGCTTCCCCAAAGTATTTCTATGGAACCTGTACAGACTGAGATAGGTACATGTTGACCTCTATGTGGCAGAATGGAAGCTTCTTGAGAGCAAGGGCTATCTCTTTTAACAGGAAACCGAGTCTCCCAAAGCAATAAGTAAACCTGAGGGGGAGGATTTGGACCCAGGTTCTCTGAGCTCATGGGGCAGCTAGATGACACAGTGGACACAGTGTTGGAGTCTTTGGAAACCTCTCAGCAGGCAATGGACTCATCGATCATCGTCCTGACTCTTCGTGACCCCATTTGGGATTGGGAGTTGGGAAGATTCAGTTTCAAATTGAGCCTCAGATACTAGCTGTGTGATCTTGGGCAAGTCACTCAACCCTGCATGCCTCAGTTTCCTCCTCTGTCAAATGAGCTGGAGAAGGAAATGGCAAACCAGTCTAGAATCTATGCCAAGAAAATCCCAAATGGGGTCACGAAGAGTCAGAACGATGATCAATGAGTCCATTGCCTGCTGAGAGGTTTCCAAAAACTCCAAATTCAGTCCCCAGATTCATCTCAAATCCCCATTTATCTGGTCCTAAATAGCTATCTACGAAGTTCAGCGATGTCTGGTAAGCTCTTCGTTAGAATGACAAATTCTGGTGGCGATCCCTCATCTCCTCCCTGGGTGGTGGGCCCGGGGCAAGAGGGGCAAGCGGAAGACTTTGGCTCAGGAGTTCATGGAAAGAAACTGACCATCTGAGCCCCTTCCTAGATGGATCATCTTTCAACCTGAAAAGTGACTCCAGAGTCCCAAAGAGGCAGGGGGCCCAGGAGAGTGAGGCAAGAGTTTAAATAGCAGCTGTGTTCCTAATTTCCCCAGGAGGAGTCCTGGCTGCCACTCCTCCATGCTGAATTTTCGCCATTAAAAACAAACAATATCATTTGGTTCAATATAAAATGAATTACAGTAAATTAAACCGTGGGAGCCATGTGGTGGGGAGAGCCCTCCATTGTCAGGCCTGTATCGATGGCAGTTTTTCATTTTCACTGGGGTAGGAACAACAGCTTGGGGGGTGTGGAGTCCTGGGAAAATGAATAAGGAGAGAGCCCAAGGAGGGGAGGTTGGGATCCTGAAACTCCCAGGTGCCTTCCCTGTCCTTATCCCTGTCCCTGTGGCCCCCTCCTTCTCCACTCCCCTTGGTGTCACCGTATGGGCCCCGATGGTCTCCCGGGGAACAGAATACAGAAAAAAACAAAACAAAGAAAAAAATAGAGATGGCTGAGCCCTGGGGACAGAGGACAGAGATGGCTTAGCCCTAGAGAGGCAGGGGACAAGCGATGCTAAGGGAAGACGAGTTAGAAACCAGGGGATCTGAAAACTCCAAGAACCCATGGGGAGAAGTAAGTTTTCTCAACAGCCCCAATAGGGGCTCAGGCTTGGGAGTATCCATCGGGCCTTTGTATGGCCAAACAGATCCAGGACAGGGAATTGGGAATGGTAGAGCCCTTGCATGCCAGAGCTGAAGAAGGCAGAAAAAGAACAGAGGATTGTCAGAGCTGGGAAAGAACTTAGAACAGGGAATGTCAGAGCTGGGAAGGACCTGAGAACAGAGAATGTCAGTTTTGGGAGGAACTTCAGAAGAATGTCTAGACTTCAGAGAGGTCTTAAAACAAGGAATGTTAGAGCTTAGAATAGAGATTATCAAAGCTGTAAAGAACCTTAGAATACAGAATGTTGTGGCTGGGAGGGCACTTAGGATGGGGAATATCAGAGCTGGGAAGGGCCTGAGAACAGGGAACATCAGAGCTGGGAAAGAACTTAGGACAGGGAATGTCAGAGCTGGGAAGGACCTTAGAACAGGGAACATCAGAGCTGGGAAAGAACTTAGGACAGGAAATGTCAGAGCTGGAAAGGACCTTAGAAGAAAGAATGTCAAGAGCTGGGAAAGAACTTAGAACAGGGAACATCAGAGCTGGGAAGGACTTTAGAACAGGGAACATCAGAGCTGGGAAAGAACTTAGAACAGGGAACATCAGAGCTGGGAAGGACCTTAGAAGAAAGAATGTCAAGAGCTGGGAAAGAACTTAGAACAGGGAACATCAGAGCTGGGAAGGACCTTAGAAGAAAGAATGTCAAGAGCTGGGAAGGACCTTAGAACAGGGAACATCAGAGCTGGGAAAGAACTTAGGACAGGGAATGCCAGAGCTGGGAAGGACCTTAGAACAGGGAACATCAGAGCTGGGAAAAAACTTAGGACAGGGAATGCCAGAGCTGGGAAGGACCTTAGAACAGGGAACATCAGAGCTGGGAAAAAACTTAGGACAGGGAATGCCAGAGCTGGGAAGGACCTTAGAACAGGGAACATCAGAGCTGGGAAAAAACTTAGGACAGGGAATGTCAGAGCTGGGAAGGACCTTAGAACCAGGAACATCAGAGCTGGGAAAGAACTTAGAATAGGGAACATCAGAGCTGGGAAGGACCTTAGAAGAAAGAATGTCAAGAGCTGGGAAGGACCTTAGAACAGGGAACATCAGAGCTGGGAAAGAACTTAGGACAGGGAATGCCAGAGTTGGGAAGGACCTTAGAACAGGGAACATCAGAGCTGGGAAAGAACTTAGGACAGGGAATGCCAGAGCTGGGAAGGACCTTAGAAGAAAGAATGTCAAGAGCTGGGAAAGAACTTAGAACAGGGAACATCAGAGCTGGGAAGGACTTTAGAACAGGGAACATCAGAGCTGGGAAAGAACTTAGGACAGGGAATGTCAGAGCTGGAAAGGACCTTAGAAAAAAGAATGTCAAGAGCTGGGAAAGAACTTAGAATAGGGAACATCAGAGCTGGGAAGGGCCTTAGAACAGGGAATAACAGAGCTGGGTGAGACCTTAAAACAAGGAATGTCTGAGCTTAGAACTGTGAATATTAGAGCTATGAAGAACCTTAGAACAAAGAATGATATGGCTGGGAGGGCAATGGACATAGATGTCAGAGCTAGGAAGGACCTTAGAAAAAGGAATGTCAAAGATATGGGATCAAACAGTCCAGTTTCCCCGTTGTACAGAAAAGGAAAGTGAGGGACAAAAGGTCCCTTCTGGCAAGTTGTGGAAGGTATTAATGAGTCTCAGATAAAAACAGATTAATGCCAGGGAGAAAGGGATCACAGATCATACAAGCTCTAGAGCTGGAGGGGGGGTCAAGCATCTTAGATTCCAACATCGTTATGTTACCAATGAGGAGACTGAGATCTGCAAAGAGATTTGCCCAAGATCACAGAATGAGACGGGAGGAGATCCAGGATTCCAATCCCCCGGTCCTCTTACTGTAATCCAGTGCTCTTCCCACACTGAGTCTGAGGGATTAGAACCATAAAAAAACAACAACAACCCGGTGGCCTCTCAGAGGCTGGCCCCTGGAGACACCAAGGCCAATGGCCTATGAGTTGCTCTCTCCACAGGTTGGCCCCTCCTGGTCCCACGTGCCATCAGGAAATTGTGATCCTAGCTGGTTACTAAGTAGGCTATTGAGTTTTATTAGGAATGCTGTTGTTCAGTCATTTCAGTCGTGTCTGACTCTCTGTGCACCCATTTGAGGTTTCCTTGGCAAAGACATTAGAGTGGTTTGTCATTTCCTTCTCAGGATCATTTTACAGATGAGAAAACTGAGGCAAATGGGGAATGGGGTGAAGTGGCATGCCCAGGTTCACACAGTTAAGAAGTGTCTGAGGCTAGATCTGTACCCCGGACTTCCTGTCTCTAATCCTAGCTCTCAAACCTCTGAGCCATCTGGCTGCCCCCAGTCTGAAGACTTTCAATGACCAGGCACACAAGTTATCCCATTCCCGGTCTAATTGTTGTCTCATTTATCCAGCCTTTACCTAGCACTCCGGGATATGCAAAACATTTTGCAGATATTATCTCCCTTGATTCTCAGAGCAATCCTAGGAGATGGGTGATGATTTTTACAGTATTTTATAAATAAGAAAATTGAGGCAGATAGAAGCTAAGTGACTTGTCCAGGGTCACACAGATAGCAAGTATTTGAAACTGGAATTGAACTCGGGTCTTCCTGGTTCCAAACCTAATATCCATAGTTGTTAAGCCTGAACCTAAATTTGCCTCTTTCTAACTTTTGTCTATACCTCTTGGTTCCTCTCTCTGGGGTCAAACAGACATGGCAATCCTTGAAACATTTTGAAGACAGCTATCATGCCCCTGTACAACTAGACAATGCAGTGGAGTCTGGCATCAGGGAGATCTTAGTACAAATCCAGCCTCAGACACTTACTAGCTCTGTAAACCCTGAGCAAGTCACTTAACCTTGTTTGCCTCAGATTCCTCATCTGTAAAATGAACCAGATGAGGAAATGACAAACCACTCTAGCATCTCTACCAAGAAAACCCCAAATGGGGACACAAAGCATCACACAAGACCAATAATGACTCAACAATAACATCATGTCCCACTTAACCTTCTTTTCCACAGGTTAACATCCTTTAATTAATGCTTGTTGACTGACTTCAACTGACCTCTACAGAACATCATTTCAAGGTGTCCTAGATGTCTTTTCTGGATGTTCTCCAGAAAGTTCCACAAATTCCAACCATTTACAAGCCAAAGCTTAAATTAACAAGATTTTTATAAGCTCAATAAATATGTTCTGATCCAGTTCAAGTTCTCCGGTTTCTCACTAACCTTCCTGAACTGTAGTGCCCAAAAATGATCACAACAGTCCTGATATGTTCTGAATGGGATGCTATCTGACATTCCAACATAAATGCTTGTTACTAAAAGCTAATCAAGTCTGCCTGTCTAATTCTTATAAATGAAACAATCAATAGTGAAACATACCAGTGGGGGCTCATGATCTACTAGAGCACTACTCTTTCTCCAACCTCTAAGCACTATACCTTGAACCCTAAAGGAAGAAACAGCCAGTTACTTTCTGGGGACCCAACCTGCCAATGTGGGTGAATATTGGGAGAGTTAGCAAGCCTGCGACCAATTTGATCTATTAAAATCTAGGTAAAGAGTAGGAAATAAGAATAGAATGGCTATGGCCTATACTCCTTGCTCCATGTTGGCTCATGTAATCATAGCTTTCTTTTCTAGATTTTTTAAATAACCTATTTAATGAAGTCAAAGTCATTCACAATCCAGTTGCCAAACTGTTCTCATACTCCCCCCTTTTTTATTTTGGAAAATGGTACTTGTACCCTTCTTCAAGTCTTCAGTGGGTCTATTTTCTAACCTTCAGGAACTTTCAGATATTACTGAGAGCAGTTCAGCAATCTCATTGGCTAATTCAGTCTTGGAGAATTTAGTTTATCTGGGCTAGATGGCTTATTTTACAGATGAGGAAACTGAGGCCCAGTGAGGGGAGGCATCTTGCTCAAAGTCACACCTTTAGTCAGTAGCATTTGTCAAGTTTCCTTTACATTGCCGTAGATTCAATTCAATTTTGCATTTATTATGTGCCTACTACGAGGCAGCTAAGTGGCTTTGGAGAGGTACTAGAGGGACCTTAGAAGAGATGGGATAGACTATTACAACTTGAAGAGGTTAAATAAAGGAATGTCCAGGATGGAGGGTGTCTTAGAACAAAGAACATTGGAGCTCCAAAGAACCCTAGAATACAGAATGTCCAAGGTTGGAAGACCCAAAGAGAACATATAACCCAACCCACTCGTTTTACAGATGGGCAAATGAAGACTCAGAGGACATAAATAATTTGTACAAGTTTTCTCAACAATTCAGTGATCCAATTGAGACTAGATAATGCTTCATTCTGGATGATGAAGAAACTGACCATCTCTCGACCCCCATCACCATCCTGGCTATCTGTCACTCGGTGCTAAAAGACTCTGGTCCATTCTCCATTGGGGATGGAACAAGGTGGCTTGAGGGTTAGTGATTTCACAGAGAGTTTGGGGAGTTGGAGAAGAAGGGGCTGGGGAGGAGGGATGAGTAGAAGAAGAGAGAAAATGAAGAGATTCCCCAGAGTCCTCAGACAAGGTGGCTGACCTAGCCTCTCACATCAAGGGACTACGGGGCTGTCAACCAAACCCAAGTACCAAAAGCACTTTAAATTAAAAAAATAATCATAAATTTGCAGAACTCTCAGCAGATAGAGAAAGGTACCAAGGATGAAGCATCTGCTCTGTGAGCCATTACGGGCTCTTGACAGATGTGATTCTACCAACCTCCCACTGAAGCGGCAAATAAAGACCTAGCCTCTTTCTTCTCCCCAGACAAGGATTAATGAGCGTGGGGATAGCACTCAGACAAGCAAGGAAAGGCTGTGAACTTTTTCCAGGGCCGTAATTTATCTTAGGAAGACTATTCACATCACTTTTCTAGGCTGGATCCTACTATGACCTAGCACATTAATCTCGCAGAATAAAATAATAATAATAAAAAAGAGGAGTTGGACAGTTGCCAGTGTTACATTAATAACTGTCATGAACACCTCTGCCAGCCACAAGGGAACAAGAGCTCCATCCCTGCCCCCACCACCACATCCTGGCCTTGGCCAATCAACAGCTATATCCTGTTGAAAGAGGAAGTGATCTCTGGCTTGTGAAGACTCGGGCAAATTTTAGGTCAAACTTGACTCATAAACCATTAGACCCAGAAGGGAACCATCTAGATCCTCCAGAACGACCTTCTCATTATGTTTTATTTGAAATTTTTTCTAAATTTCTAAATTCTAAATAAAATCATATAAAAATAAAATATAAATTAAAAAATTAAAAAATAATATAAAGTAAATAAAAATTCTAAATCTAAACATTTTTATCCATTTAAAAAATATAGTTCTCCAATAAAATCCAACCTTGCATTAAACTACAGTGAAGGGGGCAGCTCGGTGGTGCAGAGGATAATGTAAAATGAGCTGGAGAAGGAAATGGCAAACTAGGTGTGTGACCCTGAACAAGTCATTTAATCCTGTTTGCCTCAGTTTCCTCATCTGTAAAATTATCTGGAGAAGGAAATGGAAAATTATCTGTGTGACGCTAAGCAAGTCACTTAACCCTATTGGCCTCGGTTTCATCAACTATAAAATTAGTTGGAGAAGGGAATGGCAAACTAGCTGTGTGACCCTGAGCAAGACACTTAATCCTGCTGACCTCAGTTTCTCCATCTGTAAAATGAGCTGGAGAAGGGAATGGCAAACTAGTTGTGTGACCCTGAGCAAGTCACTTAACCCTGTTGGCCTCAGTTTCCCCATCTGTAAAATGAGCTGGAGAAGGGAATGGCAAACTAGTTGTGCGACCCTAAGCAAGACACTTAAATCTATTGGCCTCTGTATAGTTGGAAATTCTTGAACCCCTAAAACTACATTACCCCAAATCCCTTTCTGTATTACCTAGAATCCTTTTCCCTTTTCCTGCACCTCCACGTTTGTGTGGTCACATTATTGTTTGATAAGTTCTGTAGTTCCTCCCTCTCACTCTCTTCTCTTGAGATCAGGCTGGGTTTAGGTAGTTCTTTTACTTTAGTTATTATTAATAAAACTTTTAAAATATAATACTTAGCTACTACTGAATATTAATGTTAATACTTACACCTCAGTTTCATCAACTGTAAAATGAGTTGGAGAATGAAATGTGAGCCTGAACAAGTCACTCAACCCTGTTGGTCTCAGTTTCCCCATCTGTAAAATGAACTGGAGAAGGAAATGGCAAACCACTCCAAGATCTCTGCCCCAAATCTCCAAAGAATCAGACACAACTGAAAAGGACTCAACAAAGACAACACAAAAAGGGAACGAGGCTAGTTGGCCTCTGAGGCCCCTTCCCACTCCAGATCTACTTTGCTTTGACCACTCTGGGCCTCAGTTTCCTCACCTGTGCACTAGGCAGACTAGACTGGGGCAGCTTCCTGCTCTGGATCTAGAATCCTCGGAGCAGGCAGAGATGAGGAGTGGCTCAGTCCCTGCCATGGCCCCAAGGACTCACAGAGGTTGGATGAGGGCAGGACGAGAAGGGGGTGCTGCTTGTCAGCTGCTCCAGCAGGCTGCCTCCTCCACGGTGTCGGGGGTTTCACACCCTCGAGCAGCCGGTGCAAAGGCATTTTCAGAAAGTGAGGAAAGTGACATAGAAATCTTATGTTTCCCGAGAACGATTCCTCTTCCTTGGCCACATGGTCGCGTTTCTACAGACGAGTGTGGCAGACGTCTAAACGCCCACCTCCTGAAGTGGGGACTTGGCTGGACTCCCCAGAACCCAGTAGCCTGGAGCTGTTGCTCGGCTCCTCTCCTTCCTCCCCATCTGTTCCCAGCCTCGGCTGAATCGGGGTCAGGAAGTTCTTGGGCTGAACTCTGGGTCCAGTCATAATCGAGCATCAATAACCAATCCACAAACACGGATGAAGCACCCTCTACGGGCTTGGCATTTCTTTAAGCCAATGCCTACCTTAATGCTAGAACAAGACATACTAACGTCTCTTTCTCCAGGGGTAGCCCACAAGCATCCTTCGTAGCCTCAGAGTGCTGACAAGATCCCAGCAGACGAATGAGTGCTCAGGTAAAAGGATGCTCTGTGCCAGGGGGCTGGCGATTGTCTCGGGGTCTGTCTTTTTCTTTATGGGCATCGCTAATATTTATGAAGAACTTCTAAAGTGCCAGGCACTTGTGCTGTCCCAGGGCTCTCTCAGGGCACAGAGGATGCTCTGGATGAAAGGAGATAGGATGCTCTGAGAGCCCCCAGGCAGCGGGCACTGGTCCAGCTTGACCTGAACAACTGGTGGTTACAAGATGCTCCTCATCATGGAATCTGGCTCCCAGGAAGCCAACTATGTATCCTTGGGGTGGCTCGAGCTGCCACGTGCCTGGGCTCGAGTCATCTTGGCTATGGAACCCCAACTTTCAGTGCCCTGTGCAATACTCTCAGACCAAGTTGCCAACCTGCTTTGGAAGAAGGGTCTCCTCCCCTGAAGTTCTCTGTAATGTGTAAACCGGAGGTCCAGCCCTTATTATTTTTATCTTAGTATTATGATGACTTTATGATTTTATCTTTATTATTATTTTATATTATTTTTTCTTTTTGTGGTACAGTAGGCAAAGTGCTGGGTCTGAAGTCAAGAAGACTAGAGTTCAAATCCAGATTTAGACACTTACTAGTAGTGTGATCCTGGATAAGCATGCAGATGGAAAATTTGCAACACCTGAGCTACATTCCCAGCATCCTTTTAAGTTACATCCTCATTTTACGTAAGGATGCTGGGGAGATAAATTTGGCTGAGACCCACACTGAGGGACTCTTTTTTTCAGAGCTGGTGCTTTTGGTAAAGTGCTGCAGGTGTGAGTCTCTGGCTCTCTTGGCTCTGCTCGCTTGACTGAAAGAACCTTTTTTTCTTTTCCCTCTCTTTTGATTTATTATTGAAAATCTTATATATTTTTAAATACTAGGAATATTTATTAATTTCTACCTCTACACAAGTCATTTAACCTTTGTTTGCCTCAGTGTCCTCATCTGTAAAATGGAGATCATAACAGCATCTACCTCCTAAGGTCTTTGTGAAAATCAAATGAGATAAGATCCATAAAGCTTAGCACAATGTCTGGCTATTAAAATGTGGTTATTATTAATATTATTAATGACTATATAAATAATTATATAAATTGTATAAATAATGTATATTTGTATATATAATATACATATAAATAAATGAAGTATAAATAGAATAGATCAGTGGACAAGTCACTCTCCTGTTCTTTTTAAAAAATTTTACTTTCTGTTTTAGTATTGGTTTTAAGACAGAAGAGTGGCAAAGGCTGGGCAGTCAGGGTTAAGTGACTTGCCCTGGGACACAAAGCTAAGAAGTATCTGAGGCCAGATTTAAACCCGGGACCTTTCAATGCCTGGTCTGGCTCGCTATCCACTGAACCACCAACGCTGCCCCTCTGATGTCCATTTGCAGATGACTTGAAACCTGAAGAGACTGCTTAATTCACTGAAAGAGTCTAGAACCACCCCCCCTTTCCCAATCGTGGCAGTCTGGAACAGAGGTCAGAAAATTTGCCATGGAAACATTCTGATCTGAACACAGCATACACCTGGGAAGATCTGAAGTGGGCAGTAGGACTGTCACCTCTGTTCCTGAAAGCTCTGCTCTTCATATTGTAGCCCAGGACTGCTCTCGCTTTTCTGGCTGTCATATTGCACTGATGGCACATATTAAGCTTGCATTCTGCTAAGCCCCCGTTCCCCTTGATATTTCTTAAACAAACCAACTTCATCTTCACCTTGCACTGGGGAAGTTGTTTTATTATTGCTGTTTATTGAGTCATTTTCAGTCGTGTCTGACTCTTGGCCCCATTTGAGGTTTTCTTGGCAGAGATATAGGACTGGTTTTCCATTTCCTTTTCCAACTCATTTTACAAATGAGGAAATTGAGGCCAACAGAGTGAAGTGACTTGCCCAGGGTCACATAGTGTCTGAGGATGGATTTGAACTCAGGATGACTATTCCTGACTCTTAGCCCATTGCTCTATCAAGCTACCCTATGATTTAGTATACCCAAGTATAAAACTTGATATTTTTCCCTGCTGAATTTATTAGATTCTGTACTATGCTGTAGACCAGAAGTGCCATACTCAGATAGAAATGATCTGTTTGGCCACATATAGACTTGGAAAACCATAAATTAACATTATCTATGTTGTACTGTATTTTTATTTGTTTTATTAAAGATTTCCCAATCACATTTTTTAAACCTTTAACTTCTGTCTTAGAATTAATACTGTTTATTGGTTCCAAGGCAGAAGAGTGGTAAGGGCAGGCAATAAGGGTTATTAAGTGACTTGTCCAGGGTCACACAGCAAGGAAGTGTGTGAGGCCAGATTTGAACCAGGTCTTCCTATATCCAGGTTCGTCTGTCCACTAAGCCCTTCCAGTTACATTCTGATCTATTTCCCTAGCACACAGGAGTTTTGAGGGCAGCCTGTACAGGAAATTTGACATCTCTGTTCTCGACAAGGGGTTGTGGTATTTGTTGTCCACTCCATGAGCTAAGGATTAAAAATATATATTTTAAATATAGTTTTATTGTATTTGAAAATGTAAGCACCATTTTAAGAAGCGTTTTACATGTTTAAATAAAGTTCTTTTGTATTTAAAATCATAGAAACCATTCTTAGCTCTTAGGGCTGTGAGCAGGATTTGGCCCATTGATATAATCTCCTGCCCTCTGCTTCAGATGGCCAAGACTGGAGCTCTAGACTCTTTCATTGAATTAAGCTATCTCTTCAGGTTTTGTGTCATTTGCACATCTGATGAGCATATCTCTTATGCCTTTATCCAAGACTTTAATCAAAATATTAAATGGTCCAGACTCAAGCACAGATCCCTGGGGCCCACCACTAGAGACCTTTGGCCACTTACCATTTCCAACTCTGCTTTGAGTCTAGCCACCCAACTATTTCTTTATCTATCTAATTGTATCATCGCCTAAACCTACATTTCTCCATCCTTTTGCAAAAGGAGGATGAAATATTTCATCTAAATATGTGCAAAAATCTGGCCTCAGACACTTCCTAGCTGTATGACCCTGGGCAAGTCACTTGACCCCCCATTGCCTAGCCCTTACTGCCTTGGAACCAATACACAGTATTGACTCCACGACGGAAGGGTTTGGAAAAAAATAAATATGTGCAAAAAATGAATAATATGGAAATCGCTATCAAGTGACAACATTTGTACAACCCAGTGGAATTGCTTGTTGGCTCTGGGAGTGGGGAGGGAAAGGGGGAGGGAAAGCAAATGAATCATGTAAACATGGAAAAATCTTTAAAAATAAAAATTTTTAAAAATAAAATAAAATAAAGATCTGCAAAAATTGAGGCTACTTGGATCTCCAGCATTCCTCATCTACTAGGTGAAGAGTTTCACTGACTCATTGCTTTCCTTTCTAGATCTCCCTTTTCTTAATTTCTCTATTTATTCTCAAATTAACCTTCTTTTTTCTTAATTTACCTTTTCTCCATTTCTCTATTCTCAAATGGAGATTTCTTTATCTCCATTTGCTTTTTTTAAAGAAATTTAAACCCTTAACTTCTGTCTTAGAATCAATGCTGTGTATTGGTTTTAAGGCAGAAGAGTGGTAAGGACTGGGCAATGGGGGTTAAGTGACTTGCCCAGGGTCACACAGCTGGGAAGTGTCTGAGTCCAGATTTGAACTCAGGACCTCCCATCTCTAGACCTGGCTCTCAATCCACTGAGCCACCCAGCTGCCCCCTCTCCATTAGCTTTAACGAGACTTTCTAGGATTTTACCAGGAATCCAAGTCAAATTAACTGCTCTAAAGTTTTTTTGAAAAGCTTTTCTGAAAAGCAGGACAGCATTTGCTCATTTCCAATTTTAAGGCACCTCTCTTGTTTTCCAGGATATTTCACTATTACTGATAGTAGTCCAGAATTCACAACTGCTGACATCCTCTGATGCCATTCTACTAATGAGGAAACGGAGGCTTTGAGCTGAAGTGTTAAACCCAAACGCAAATGTGTCAGGGCAGGAATTTGAACACATATCCTCAGATTCCAGATCTAGATCTCCTATTGCTGCCTGCTTTTTCCTTTGGGGAGGAATAAAACTAAATGACTGTGATGCATTTCAACTCTGAGATTCTAAGGTGTCAGGGAAAGCAATCAGTAGGGTTAAATTGTACCAGTGACTCTCTGGATCTCAGTTTCTTCATGTAGGTTAACTGAGAGAATCCTGAAGTTTTCTTTCATTGCTGATGGTCTAATATTCTAACATTCTCTCTTCTAGCTCTGACACTCTGTTCTCCCAGTTCTGACATTCCCTGTTCTAAGGTCCCTTCCAGCTCTGACATTCTTTGTTCTAAGTTCTTTCTCAGGTCTGACATCCTCTATTCCAGGGCTGGTGAACCTTTTCCTTGTTCGAGTGCCCAGAGGGCAAATTCAAGCAGTCTGTGAGCCTCTGCATGACCAGAGAGATCTGAGGGAGGGAGGAAGTGCTTGCTTTGGGCAGCTGGACAGAGGAGGAGGGCATGCAAAAAACGTCCTCAGGTGCTGGGAATATGGAGAATGGAGCAACTCCCTGAATGCCAGCTCTGCATGTGTGCCAGGGTTTCACCAGTGCGGCTCTATTCTAAGGGACATTCAAATCCTCTGTTCTAAGGCTCTTCCCAATCCCAACATTCTCTATTCGAAGGTCCTTCTCAGGTGTGATAGCCCAAAATTCTACAATAGAAAGTTTAAGGATATTAGGTAGGAAGAGTAAGGGACTTTCTATGACAAAATTATATAGAATTTACACTCTACATGGTGACTGGCTATGATCATTGCTAGCTGAACCTCACCCCAAGAACTCATCCATAGTGTTCACCCCCATAGGCCTCATTTTGGGGTGACCAGGCCTGAGTATGGCAGAAGCCCCTACCTTAGACTTGACAGCCAGGATGATCTTGGGCAGGGCCACAATGAGACACTTGAGTGCGATGGTGATGTATTTCAGCATGAAGTCTGCAATTCCCACAATCCATAGCAGGTCAAAGAAATCCAGACTGTCCAAATTGGGCTTCAGAAAGATGAGGCTGGGGGGGAGGACATGCAGAGTCCCTTAGTCTAGGCAGCAACCTGGCACTGAGGATTGAATTTTGTGCTGGTCTCATTCCCTGGACCAAGGCAACTAGACTAGGAAGGGTGTCTGGGACTGGGGAGGTGCTCTGGTCAGGCCATACTGTGTTCAGGGCTAAATGCCACAGTTTAAGAAGGGAATAGTGAGTTGGAGAGCATGTGGGAAACTATAACCCGGACAGGGAAGGTGTTTAAATCATTTCCCCATAGGAGGATTGATAGGAGTGTGAAGTTGGGAAATTTGCCACACCTGAGCTACATTCCCAGCATCCTTTTAAGTTACGTCCTCATTTTACATAAGGATGCTTGGGAGATAAATGTGGCTGAGACCCACGCTGAGGGGCTCTTTTTGGGGAGCTTGTGCTTTTGGTAAAGTGCTGCAGGTGTGAGTCTCTGGCTCTCTTTGCTCTGCTCACTTGACTGAAAGAATCCTTTTTCTTTTCCCTCTCTTTTGGTTTATTATTAAAATTCCATACATTTTTAAATACTAGGAGGAGAGACCTGGGATACTTAGCCTGGCTAGAGGAAGATTCAGGGTCCTGGTCTTCAAGTATTGGGATATTACATGGAAGGATAATTAGGTTTGTTTTATTTGGCCCCAAATATTAGACTTGAGGCCAATGACTTGCTTGGGCTATTGTCAAGGGACACCCCTTCCTGTTTCTAGCGAGGGGCCTGGATTGAGTGAAAGGGCACATCTTTATTCTTCACTAATAAGTGCCTGTCTGTCTGTCCCTCTCTCCCTGTCTCTACTGCCCAGAGTTTGAGTCAGCCTCCAACCTGGGAAGGCTGCACTACCCCAGGCCAAAAGGATTATCCCCTACCCTGAATTCCTTTAGGATTTCTCAGCCATTTGAGAGTTTTCTCTAATGATCCAGACCAAAACCCATCCTGGTCCATGGGCTCCAACAATAACGACAAAGATAGCTTCGAGGCTCCCAAAGCACTTTACAAACCTTATCTCATGTCATCCTCATAATCCCCGGGAGGCAGGTGCTCTTATTATCCTCATATGACGGGAGGGGAAATTGAGGCAGGCTGAGGTTAAGTGACTTGCTCAGGGTTGTACAGCTAGTAATCTTCTGAGGCCAAATTTGAACCCTGATCTTCTTGACCCAGGCCCAGTGCTCTGTCCATGGTCCTGAAGGCCTCTTTCAATGTCTCCTGCTATCAACCTATAGAACTTCAATTCATAGAGTATTCTGAACTGGAAGATCCTCAGAGCCCATCAGAAAATAAATGTAAAATGCTTAGCACAGTGCTTGGCACATAGTAAGCACTATATTTTGTTCAGGCAGGACTAAAATGATTAAACAACAACATTTTGTTGTTATTTTCAGTTTGTCTGACTCTTCATGACCCCATTTTGGAGATTTCCTTGGCAAAGATACTGGAGTGATTTGTCATTTCCTTCTCCAGCTCATTTTACAGATGAAGAAACTGAGGTAAGCAAAATAAAATGACTTACCCAGGATCACACAACTAAGATAGTAGAGTGGTTTGCCATTTTCTTCTCCAGTTCATTTTACAGATGAGGAAACCGAGGCAAAGTGAGGGTGAAGTGATTTGCCCAGGGTCCCACAGCTAATAAATGTCTTCCATGTTTTAACTCAAAGTCTGTGCTAAGAACATGCCATGGGTAAGTCCCCAGCCCAAGCTCTTGGCACCAGTAATGCTCCTGCTGCCATCTTACTCAGGATATTATCAGAGGTACAGGAGAAATACACTGGTTCCTCTGGGGTCAAAAGGCTTATGATCTGTGTGACCTTGGCCAAGTCACTCTACTGGACTGAGTCCTGGACTCTATTCCATTCCCTCTGTTTATATCAATAGAGTGGGCCTAGGATTAGGGGGTTTGTGATCTTGTTGGCATGGTGAGATCCCAGGAGAGGAAACTCCTTCTGCCAATGTAGATCAGCCAGTTGTGAGGAACTCTTTAGAGCTCTGAGAAGTTAAGGAACATACAGATTAGTGGGTAGAACATTGTGCTTAGAATCAGGAAGGCATGAGTTCAAATCCAGAAGCGGGCACTTATTACCTGTGTGATCCTGAACAAATCACTTAAATCTGTGTGCCTCAGTTTTCAACACCCTGAGTGGAGTCATGAAGAGTTGGATGCCATTAAAATGACTGAATGATAACAACATACCTGGAATACATCCCCTTCTCATCTCTGTCTCAGAAATTTCTCTTCCATCAAGTCTCAGTCCATGTGCTCAGCTGCTTCCTTCTACCAAAAGCCTACCTTGATCTTTATCACAGTGTCTAGGAGTTTCTCCCTCCTTAATTTTCCCTGAACTCTGCTTGTCATCTCTCACATTGGCGTCTTTCCCCTCTCATCTGGTTGCAGACAAGCAGGGACTATTTCAGTCTTTGTACCCATAATCCCAGTGTCTAGGCCTTGCAACCTCTGGCACACAGATAATTAACAATATTAATTAACAATTAATAAATACTCAGGGATTGAACAATCTTGTATCCTCCCAGGAGAATCGAAGCTGCAGGAGAACAATGATCATTTCATTTTTTGTTTTTATATCTCCTGGCACACAGTAGGTGATTAATAAATGTCTTATGACTGACTGATTGCCTGGCACAAGGCAGGATCTGAAGCAGAATTGATTATTGCTGAATGCAACTGAATAAGCTTCTGCTCTGGCTCCAAGGGTCCATGTCCCCTTCCCTCCCATTTCCGCCCAGGGAAGTCAGACAGATGTCTGTGCTCACCTGTTGTACAGCTGCTGGGAGCTAAAAGTATACAGTACATACAGGGTGTTCCCCACCAGGAAGGCCAATATCCAGAAGATGACCAGGACTGATCTCTTTTCCTAAAGAAAAAACAAGAGAGAGGAAGGAAGGAAACAAGCATTTAGTAAGTCCCTACTCTATGTCAGATATTGAGATAAGGACTTTACAGATATGATCTCATTAGATCCTCACAACCCTGGGAGTAAGGAGCTATAGTATCCCCATTTTACAGATGGGGGAACTGAGGCACAAAGCAGCAAGAAGGAGGAATTTATTAAGGACTTATGTTGTGCCAATCATTATGCTAAGCCCTTTACAAATATGATCTCATTTGATCTTCACAACAACCCTAGAAGTAAGAAGCTATATTATCCCCATTTTATAGATGGGGAAACTGAGGCACAAAGTTTATTAAGGACTTATGTTGTGCCAATCATTATGTGAAGTGCTTTACAAATATGACCTCATTAGCTCTTCACAACAACTCTAGGAGTAAGAAGCTATATTATCCCCATTTTATAGATGGGGAAACCAAGGCACAAAGTTTATTAAGGATTTACATTGTGCCAATCATTATGTTAAGTGCTTTACAAATATGATCTCATTAGCTCTTCACAACAATCCTAGGAGTAAGATGGCTATATCATTACCATTTTATAGATGGGGAAACTGAGGCACAAAGTTTATTATGGACTTAACGTTGTGTCAATCATTATGCTAAGCACTTTACAAGTATGATCTCATTTGATCTTCACAACACCCCTGGGAGATAGGACCTATACTATCCCCATTTTATAGATGGGGAAACTGAGGTACAAGGTGAGGTGGGGGGGAAGAGGGGATTTATTAAGCACCAGGTACCATGTTGAGTACTTTGCAAATATAACCTCATTTGACCCTCCCACAACTCTGGGAGGTAGAGGCTACTATTGTCCCCCTTTTACAGTTGAGGAAACTGAAGTAGACAAAAGACAAAGCCTCAGTGATTGGCTCTAAGGCTGGATTTGAACTCAGATCTTCCTGACTCTAGGTCCAGCATGACAGTTCTGGAGAGGAATCTTCCATTTAGAAGAAAAGGGGGTGGAGGGAAGACTACTATGTAGCAGAGATGCCTTCCTTTGGAGTTATTCTGAATACACTGCTAAGTGTATTATTCCCTGAGAGGACACCATAAACTTCTCGAGGGCAGGGATAGTTCCATTTTTGTCTTGCCTTGTCTATGTGCTGTAATGGATAAAGAGCAAGGCATGGAGACAGGGACACTCATGTTCTTGGATTCAAATCTGGCTTCAGACACTAGCTGGGTGACCCTGGGCAAGTCACTTAACCCTGTCTGCCTCAGTTTCCTCATCTATCAAAAGTTCTGGAGAAGGAAATGGAAAGCCTCTCCAGTATCTTTGCCAAGAAAACCCCAAATAGGGTCACGAGGAGCCAGCCATGATAGAAATGACTTAAC
The DNA here is from genome assembly GCF_027887165.1 of Monodelphis domestica. Taxonomy (NCBI): domain Eukaryota; kingdom Metazoa; phylum Chordata; class Mammalia; order Didelphimorphia; family Didelphidae; genus Monodelphis; species Monodelphis domestica. Next base: position 34,960,801 of record NC_077229.1, read on the forward strand.
AACAAAGTCTTACCCCCAGCACTTACCACGGGGTCTCACACAAAGAAAATTCTGGCTAAATGCCTCTAGATTGACTCTTCTCCTTCTCAGAGGACAAGCTATTTGGGAAGAAGCTTGGTATCATCTTACATCTGGGAGAAATGAATTCTAATCTTGCTTCTGATACTCAATGCTGGGTCTCGAGACAGGAAGACCCAAATTCAAATTTTGCCTCATACACTCATTAGCTTTAGGATTCTGGGCAAGGCAGCAAACCTTTCTGCCTCAGTTTCCCCATCGATAAAGAAGGATCACAATAGCACGAGGGTTGTTGATAGGATCAAATGAAATGATTTCTGCAACGCGCCTTGCAAACCATAGACAGCTTTCGATTTAGAATCATCCTCTTATGGCACTAGTGAAGTCATCTGAGGTAGCTGGAGCCATTTCCTTAGCCACATGCAAATAATGTCATTTCCAGGAGAGGGTATTTGCAAGGAGAACAAAGAATGATGTGAAATATGGACAAAATCACATTCATTTAAGAAGGTGATTTATTTTCCAAGGAACTGAGATAGACGGCAGATTCTAATTTGTCTCTGCTTCTGTCTATGAGCCCCCTGGACTTGCCATGAGTCACTGGGGGTATTCTACCCTTTGTCTTTCTGCCATCAACACTTACCTGGCATGAATTCACGACATGCCAGCCTCCTGTGAGCTGGCACTCTTCACCCTGAGGCATGGTGCCTCTATTATTCCTCATTAATGAAAGGGCACATACTCCACAGGAGGAGATGGAAATGGGTATGATGGGTACGAACAGACTGCAATGAAGGGGCATTGGACATAAAATGGTAGAGATGGAATTAGGAAGACCTAAATTTGAATCTGGTCTCAGATATTTAATAGCTGTGTGACCCTGGTTAAATCACTTAGCTGCCATCTGCCTCAGTTTCCTCAACTGTAAAATAAGGATAATAACAGCATCTGCTCCCCAGGTTGTTGTTAGGATCAAATGAGATAATATTGGTAAGGTGCTTTGCAAATCTTAAAAAAGGGGTAGCTAGGTGGCTCAGTGGATTGAGAGATGGAAGGCCCTGGGTTCAAATCTGGCCTTAGACCCTTCTTGGCTATGTGACCCTGGGCAAGTCACTTAACCTCCATTGCCCAGTCCTTACTGCTCGTCTGCCTTGGAACTGATACACAGCATTGATTCCAAGATGGAAAGTAAGAGTTTTAAAAAAAACCCACAATGCTAATTTTTATCATTATTATGACAATTTTATATCATATCTCCATTTTGTATATATTTATGTTACATTGTTGTTTCTATATTATTATCCTATTTTCTAGATACTTTGAATTGACATATTGTTGTTATATTGCTTTTATATCTTATACACTATCTCTATTTTTTAGATATTGTGAATTGACATATATGATTACATTATTGTTTTTATATATTATACATTCATTATATCCTCCCTATTTTGTATATACTTTGAATATTGACTTATATATTATGTTATGTTGTTGTTTACATATTATATATATCGTCATATATACTCATACTCATCCTATTTCCATTTTGTACTTTGAATTGACATATATTATATAGGTTTTTACATGTTATATACTTATCAAATAAATTCTATCCTATCTCTACTTTGCAGAAACTTTGAATTGACTTATGTTATATCATTTTATGTTATATACTCATATTAATCCTATCTCTGTATATATTTTGAATGGACATATATTGTTATTATATTGTTTTTATATGTTATATGCTCATATTATACTCTCTCTATTTCATATATATTTTGAATTGATATTTTTATGTTATATTTTTGTTCATATATACTCATATCTTATCTCCATTTTGTACTTTGAATTGACTTATATGTTATATTGTTCTTTACATAGTATATACTCATATACACAAATTCTATCCTATCTCTCTTTTGTAGATACTTTGAATTGACTTAGGTTATATTATATCATTTTTATGTTATATACTCATATTATATCCCATCTCTATTTTGTAGATTCTTTGAATTGACACATATTGTTGTTATATATTATATACTATCTATTTATATATTACATCCCATCTCTTTTTTGTATGTATTTTGAATTGACTTGTATGTTATATTATTACAGGTTTTATATTATATACTCATATCACATCCCATCTCTATGTTGTTATATTGTTTTATATATCATATACTCATATTATATCCCATCTCTATTTTGTACATACTTTGAACTGACGCATATTGTTGTATATTATACACTATCTCTATTTTGTAGATATTTTGAATTGACTCATATGCTGTTATATTATTACAGGTTTTATATTATATACTCATATCACATCCCATCTCTATGTCATTACATTATTGTTTTATATATCATATACTCATATTATATCTCACCTCTATTTTGTAGATACTTTGAATTGACACATATTGTTGTTATATATTATATACTCTCTATTTAAATATTATATCCCATCTCTTTTTTGTAGATATTTTGAATTGACTTGTATGTTGTTATATTATTACAGGTTTTATATTATATACTCATATCACATCCCATCTCTATGTTGTTATATTGTTTTATATATCATATACTCATATTATATCCCATCTCTATTTTGTACATACTTTGAACTGACGCATATTGTTGTTATATATTATATACTATCTCTATTTTGTAGATATTTTGAATTGACTCATATGCTGTTATATTATTACTGGTTTTATATTATATACTCATATCACATCCCATCTCTATGTCATTACATTATTGTTTTATATATCATATACTCATATTATATCTCACCTCTATTTTGTAGATACTTTGAATTGATGCATATTGTTGTTGTATATTATACACTATTTCTATTTTGTAGATATTTTGAATTGACTCATATGCTGTTATAGTATTACTGGTTTTATATTATATACTCATATCACATCCCATCTCTATGTCATTATATTATTGTTTTATATATCATATACTCATATTATATCTCACCTCTATTTTGTAGATACTTTGAATTGATGCATATTGTTGTTATATATTATATACTATCTCTATTTTGTAGATATTTTGAATTGACTCATATGCTTTTATATTATTACTGGTTTTATATTATATACTCTTATCACATCCCATCTCTATGTTGTTATATTGTTTTATATATCATATACTAATATTATATCTCACCTCTATTTTGTAGATACTTTGAATTGACACATATTGTTGTTATATATTATATACTCTCTATTTAAATATTATATCCCATCTCTATTTTGTAGATATTTTGAATTGACTTGTATGTTGTTATATTATTACAGGTTTTATATTATATACTCATATCACATCCCATCTCTATGTTGTTATATTGTTTTATATATCATATACTCATATTATATCTCACCTCTATTTTGTAGATACTTTGAATTGACGCATATTGTTGTTATGTATTATATACTATTTTGAGGATATTTTGAATTGACTTACATGTTGTTACATTATTATTGTTTTACATATCATATACTCCTATCCCATCTCTATTTTGTAGATGTTTTGAATTGACTTATATGTTGTTTATCATTGCTGGTTTTATATATTCTATCCTCATATCACATCCCATCTCTATTATAGATATTCCTTGAATTGACTTATCTGTTTAACCATATTCTTCCAGTAGAACACGAGGTCCTCGAGCGCAGGGACTGCTTAGTTTTTGTCTGGGGATTTCCCAGCTCCTAGGACATAACGGGTCCTAACTAAACGTGTATGTATTTGTTGAACTGAACTGAATCCGTGTCCATCTTCGTTTTGGGTGGGAGCAGTCCCCGTGGCTCCTGGCGAAAAGCAGACCTGTCTCCATCCCCAGGCCCGGGGGCCCCGAAGCCCAGACGGGCTGCCTTGGATTGGGCAGGGTTAGCATTTTCCAAGGTCCACCCGGCTTCCCGTGACAGCCCGTTGCTGGAACGAGATGATGTCATCACTGTCTCATTGTCAACCTGAGCGAGGTTTCAGGAAATGCTCGATGGGCCCTGTCTCCAGACGCAGATCAGAATACCGCTCGCTCGCTGTTTCAATGAGCATTTGCAGAGACTGGACAACATAAATGCCCCTCTATCGGCCCATTATTTCAGGAGCGGTCACGGTGAATGACCTCAGAAGGCACTCCGGGCCGACAGCCGGCCGTGATGAGTGTGATTAAGCCACTGAGGAACGTTTCTTCCCTCAGTAAATCACACTTGCCAGGCTAATTCCCTATAAATCCCAGCCAAAGCTAGAGGATAAACTTGGACTTATCAAAGCACTGGGAAAGCCGGAGAGAAAGCAGGTTCTTCTGGTAAAGACTTTCACTAGAAAATCTCCCCTGGAGCCACCAAGTTCAACCCAGAAAGATGATTATTTGAGGGATTGTTTATTATTGATAACTATAATCGTTATTATATACGTTGCTATAACAGGACCCTATTGGAATATTATTTTAAATGTGGCTATTATCTCATTAGTTAATCTTACTTATTGTTAACATTGTTGACTCCTAGATGTATTATTAGTACCATAATAATATATTAATAAAAACACAATGGAGAAACACCAGAATCTAGTTGAGGGCTGGCCTTTGGGTCAGCCACTGAGACTCAGGTCCTGCCTCTGCCACAGACTGGCTGCGCCATCATGAGGCCACTAGGTGGCGCCACAATGCACAGCGTGCAGGACCTGAAGGTAGGAAGACAAGTTCAAATCCTGCCACAGACTCTGAACTCGCCCTGTGATCTTGGGCAAGTTGCTTAACCTCTGCCTGCCTCAGTGTCCTCCTCTATAAAACGGGGATAATAAGCACATCTACCCTACAGGTTTTGTGAGGTTCATAGGAGATAGGAAAGGGTGTCTCAGTTTAAGCTATCATTAGCTGTAAAGATTAAATGAGATATTTGTAAAACATCCATCACAGAGCCTCACACACAAGAGGCACTAAAAGGCAGAAGAGTGGTAAGGGCTAGGCAATGAGGGTTAAGTGACTTGCCCAGGGTCAAACAGCTAGGAAGCATCTGAGGCCAGATTTGAACCCAGGACCTCCTATTTCTAGGCCTGGCTCTCCATCCAATGAGACATCCCGATGCCTTCAACTAGATAACTTAAAAAAAAAACAAAAAACAACCCTTACCTTCCATCTTGGAATCAATACTGTGTATTGGCTCCAAGGCAGAAGAGTGGGAAGGGCTAGGCAATGGGGGCTAAGTGATTTGCCCAGGGACACACAGCTGGGAAGCATCTGAGGCCAGATTTGAACCCAGGACCTCCTGTCTCTAGGCCTGGCTCTCCATCCACTGAACTATCCAGCTGCCCCCAACTAGATAAATTTTAAGGCCCTTTCTGGCTTTATTTTTGCTCTCTTGACCCAGGGTTCCACAGGAGTTGCTGAGTTGTTTTGGGGAACACAGTTTCCACACTTGGAGGTCCCCATAAAGATGAAAAGAAAGATTAAAGATCAAAGGACCATAGCTCTGGACTCCAATGCTCTCATTTGACAGAGAAAGAAACTGAGGTTTAGGGAGGTGCCAGTGACCATTAGAGGTAAGATCTGACCTCAGGTCATCCTCATTTCCTATGTGACAAGCTGCATGTGCTCTGCTCTGCCCAGCTCGAGGGCAGAACGAGGAGCAGTAGGGAGAAGAGAGGAAGATGGGGGTGAGAGCATGCTCAGTGTGGGTGCCCCTCACCAGGGAGCAGAGGCCACTGGATGAATCTAAGGGAAGGGGGCTTTGTAAGCAGTCAGAAGCACCATGGACAGCGCTCAAGCCCTGCCTGAGTCACTTCCTAAGCTGTGGAACCAAGCTAAGTCACTTTCCCTGTTTGCCTCAAGCTTCTCATCTCGAAAATGGAGCAAAAAAGAGGATCTACTTCACTGAATGGTTGTGAAGAGGAATGAGATTCCATTTGTAAAGTAGTTTTCAGCCCTCAGGGCTCCGTGTAATGCTCTCTACCTGTGACATTATTGGTATCCTCCTCCTCTTCACTGCAATTGTAATCATCATTAATCTTATCATCATTATTACCATCATCACCGTCGTCTGCATTATAATCATTATCCTTAGTGTTCTCATCATTACTGCGTTTGTAATAGTACAATTCTTATTGCCATTATTACTATTACTATCATTACTACTTTAATCACCAGCATTAATATGATTGGGAGAATGACCAGCATCATCGTTCTGATGATTACAGTTATGGCGGTTCTGATGATCATCAGGGCTATTTTATCATTATTATCCTAATTATAATGGCTATCATCATTGTATTACGTTTATCATTATTGTAACTATTATCATCATAACGATGATTGTTATCATGACTATTCTTATCATGACTATCATCAGTGTAATTACTGGTATCATTATTATCATTACATGATTATAGTCATCATTACTATTCTTATTATCCTTATTGTTATCATTAATATTAACATCTTAATAATTACTACTATCATTACTACATTACTTTGATCATTATTATTACTATTATCATCATGACCATGATTGTTACCTATCATTACTATTCTGATCATTACTATTATCATTACAATTATTCTGATTACTGTGGTTATTGTTATCATTACTATTCTTATTATCATTATTACTATTATCATTACTATTTTATCATTATTATTATCATTGTTATTATCATTACTTTTATCATGGTCATTGCTATTATCATCATGACTATGATCATTACAGCGATTTTTATCATTATCATTAACATCATCATTGTAATTACTATTATCATCACTATGACTATAGTTATTACTGTTCTGATGATCATTATTACTATTATCATTACTATTTTATCATTATTATTATAATTATGATTACTATCATCATATTACTTTTATCATTACTGTAACTATTATCATGACTATTCTTATCATTATTATCATCAGTATAATTACTGGTATCATTATTAAAATTACCATTACTATTATCATACAAAATTATAGTCATCATTACTCTTCTTATGATCCTTATCATTATTGGTTTTATTGTTATCATTAATATTAACATCTTAATAATTACTGTTATCATTACTACATTACTTTTATAATTATCATTACTATTATCATCATGACCAGGATTGTTATCATTACTATTCTCGTTGCTATTATCATTACAATTATTCTGATTATTGTGGTTATTGTTATCATTACTATGCTTATTATCATCATTACTATTTTTATCATTATTATAATGATCATTGTCATTATTATCATTAGTTTTATCATTATCATTATCATCATGACTATGATCATTATCATGACTATTTTTATCATTATTATTAATATCACCATCATTATAATGACTATTATCATTAATATGATTATGGTTATGATGACAATTCTTATTATCATTATTACTATTTTATCATTATTAATATTAATATCATTATGGTTACAATAAAGATTAATTTAAAATATTAATTTTTATTCAATTTAAAATAGTAGGTGCTTAATAAATGCTTGCTGATTGATTGACCACACAGACACCTAGTATGTGAGAGAAAGAGATTTGAATTAAGATCTTCCCAATTCTAAGCCTGGCACCTAAGTGACATCACCAGATCTGAATCTGGTTAACAAGTTGCTTCCTCTCTCTTGGCCTCAGTTTCCTCATTTATAGTTTGAGAATAAGAATTCCCATGCTACCAATCTCATAGGGTTGTGGTGTCTTTGTAAAACTTAAAACCATGACCTGCTTTTATTATTTATTTTCAGAAGTCATAGCTTTCTGGGATTGTTGTGAAGATCAAATGAGGTGATATATGGCAAACTTTAAAGGACTGTAGACATGTTAGATGCTGCTGCCTCAGTTTCCTCATCTGTAAAATGGGCATACTAATAATAATTATGCCTACGTTTCAGGACCATTGTGAGGATCAAATAAGATACAAAAAACTACTTTGCAAACTTTAGAGCACTATTGACATATTAGAGGCTGCTGCCCCAGTTTCCTCATCTGTACAACAGGGATAATCATTGTACCTACTGTTAGTAAAAGTTAAGTAATGTGTGTGAGTTTGCAGATGCACAGCAGAGTACAGAGTTCTGGAATTCTGGGGTAGAGCAGCTACTGTTGGAGAGAGACAGTTAAGCCTGGGATTGTGGTTTTTCTCTCTGGGTGGACCTGAGGAGATTAGCTTTTTCCCTATGCATTTAACTGCTTATTCTTAACAACCTACCTGCTGTTTGGATTATACTGTACCCTGTTGGCCTTTTGACACCTGCTAAGTTCCTGTACTGCTCTTGTGACAACTAACAACTGATCGTGAGACCATCGTTGAACCCTGTTAGACTTGCACACAGACCCTTTTCTTTAGATTATCAAAGGGGAGTTTAGTGTTAGCTTAGTTGAGTATAGAAATTTTGGGGTTAAATAGAGACTATAGGAATAGAGTAGGGAAACCACTCAGAAACAATCTCTGTGAAGAGATTTGTAGATCTGGGGAGGTGTGGGTAGTTATTATTAGAGTAAGGTATATCCAAATCCCTTCTAACCTGTCCTTATTATATTAAACACCTGTTATTTATAACACAGGGTTCTCTGTGTGTGTCTCATCTCAGGGTCTGGCTCTGCCTGCACTGGGCTTGGGTGGCCTTCCCAAAACCAGGTTATTCTTCTGATACTGGCCTAAATTAATATCTAATCCCATCCCCCAATCCCCACTATTTATTTCACTATCTTTTGGGGATGTTGTGAGAATGAGTGATTTGCTAACTTTAAAGTACTCTAGACAAGCTAGTTATTATTATTATGACTAATTCTTCTTACTCATGACAGCCCTGAAAATGCTTAAACTAGATCACTTTCATGCCTTCCCCCAGGAATCTCTTGGCTAAGTACCCCCAATTCCTTCAACCTCTTCTCATGTGATGTGAACGTAAGGCCCTTCCCTGCCCTGAGTGCCCTTGTTGGGAGGCTCTCCAGCTTACCAAGTGCTTTTAAGACTGTAACTGAATCCAGTTCTCAGGCAGAGAACACTGGGTCTCAGGGTCACCCCACTGCTCTGCCCATTTTGTCACCCAAGATACCATCAACTCCCTTTGTTGGTCTACTGCTCTACTGAAATGACCTTAGTAATAGCTAAGGCTGGGACACTCAATAGACAGAGAACCAGACCTGGAGACAGGAGATCTTGGGTTCAAATATGATCACAGACATTTTCTAGCTGAGTGACGCTGGGCAAGTCACATCATCCTAGCTGCCTAGCCCTCACCACTCTTCTGCTTTGGAACCAATATTTCATATTAATTATAATGAATTAATTTCATAATTATTTACTATCTGTTATAATATAATCAATAGTTTCATATTGGTTCATATTAATTTAATGTAAATAAAGAGGATGGTAAAGATTTTTTAAAGTAGCAAAGGCTGGTGAAAGAAGATAGGGAGGCAGGGGTTTGGGGAAAAGGACTCGTGAGAAACAGAGGCACCAGTATGTTCCCACAGAAATGACCAGAGCCTTCCCTTCATGGGAAGTGAAGAGACTCACCTTCAGAGACACTTGCTCTCGGAGGGTAGAGTTGGCATAGGCGAATGTGCTGGCCATCCCGATGCACACGGCAATGCCTATGGAGACAAATGGGGGTCAAGTTCATTAATATAGAAAGAGGGGGAACTAAGGGCACCTCCAGGATTCAACTCCACCTCGTGGCAGCCATCCCTAGCTTCCTTCAGAACACAGTGCAAGGGCTAGCTAGCCCGTCCTGGAGAAAGCCTTTCCTGGTGCCCCACCTCTCCATCCGCCATGATTATCATTCCTTCCAAACCCAGGATGAAGTGACTTTGTATGGACTCCTTTCCTTATATGGGGGGAGGGGGATAATGAAATCTTTAATTAATGAAATCTCCCAGATGTGCTTGGACTATTCCATTTTTTGTCTTTGTATCCAAGGAAAGACAAGAGAATAGACTTAATATTAGAGTTTGCCTGTCAATAAACCTTGTTTGTTTTTTGCATCTTCTATAGGATTTATTTAATTTTGTTTTGAAATTTTTATTTAATTAGTCAATTTAGAACATTATTCCTTGGTTACAAGAATCATATTCTTTCCCTCCCTCTCTCCCCTCCTCCACCCCTTCCCGTAGCTGATGTGCAATTCCACTGGGTTTTACATGTGTCCTTGATCAGAACCTATTTCCAAGAATCAACCTTGTTTGTTGAGCTAACCCATTCTTATTTTATTCAGTACCTACTACATGAAAGACAAGAGAGGCAACCAGAATAGTGGTTACAGAGCCAGCCTCAGTCAAGGCAATCGGGGTTCAAATCCCCACACAATACTCTAAAACTGTATGTGGGGTGCCATCCAGGTGCTGTGGTGCCCTGGGACAGAGAGAGTTTCCTCATTAGGAGTCCCCTAGTTTGAGGAAGGTCATCTAAGTGCTGAGCTCAGAGTCAGAAACTCCTCAGTCTGAGTTCAAATCTGGCCTCAGACAATTACTGGCTGTGTGACCCTGGGCAAGTCACTTAACCCCTTTTGCCTCAGTGTCCTCCTCTGTCAAATGAGATGGAGAAAGAAATGGCAAACCTAGCTGTGTGACTCTGAGAAAGTCACTTAACCCCATTGCCTCAGTGTCCTCATCTGTTAAATGAACTTGAGAAAGAAATGGCAAACTTAGCTGTGTGACCCTGGGCAAGTCACTTAACCCCTTTTGCCTCAGTGTCCTCCTCTGTCAAATGAGATGGAGAAAGAAATGGCAAACCTAGCTGTGTGACCCTGGGCAAATCACTTAACCCTGTTAGTCTCAGTTTCCTGATCTATAAAATGAGCTGGAGAAGGAAATGGCAAACCAAACTCTATGACCCTGGTCAAGTTACTTCACCTTATTTGCCTCAGTTTCCTCATCTGTAAAATGAGCTGGGAGAAGGAAATGGCAAACCACTCCAGTATCTCTGCCAAGAAAATCCAAATGGAGTCATGAAGAGTCGGACAGGACTGAAAATGACCAAATAAATATTTCTGAAGTCATAGCTATAGTTCCTAAAAAGGACTCAGTGTCCAGAATGTTGTTATATGTGTGTTTGTAGGAGAAAGGAAGTCAGGGGACAAGGGAGAGTGACCTAAACTTGTGACTTCATGTGGGTAGGGAAATCTGTATCTGGAAACGCTTTCTGTTGTGTATACATATTGATGTAGCCTGGCGACTTGTTGGCAACTTCTAATCTTAGCTGCCGGGGGCCATGGCCACATAGTCCATCAGTAGATGCCAAAAAAGGTCTCGAAGCCCTCCATCTCCTTGAGTCAGTCACCCCACCAGGCTGCCTCTCTTGCCTAGATCAGAGTAAGGAGAGAGAGGGAGAGGAACCGGATCTGTGATTTCCTTGGCATAGGGAATCCCAATACTACCAATCTTGGTCAGCCCTTACTCTACAAATTACAGTCTTAGCTGTCCAGGGTCCTGAAAAGTGAAAGGACTTCATGAAATGATGATAATAATTCATTTCAACAAACAGATACAAATCTGATATTAATTGAGGCTTTTGAGCCACTTTTTTCTGATTAATGAGACCGATATTAGGGCAAGAACAGTGGATTCTGGAGTCTGAGGAGGTGGATTCAAATCCCAACTTTGCCATTTTGTAGCTGGATGATCTTAGGCAAATGGTTTAACTGTTTTGGCTGTCCCTTTCCACTTCTATAAATATAGGCCTAGAACTACAAGGGACCTTGTGGCCATTTAGTTCAACACCCTCATTTTACGGATGAGAAAACCGAGTCAGGGTGGCAAAGTGATTAAGTGAAGCAGTTAAAATGGTGTCATAGAGAAGGAGGAAGAGTTCAAATCTAGATGTAGACATCTAAAAGATATGCGACCCTGGAAAAGTCACTTCACCGCTGTCTGCCTCAGTTTCTTCACCTGTAAAATAGGAACGACAATAGCACTATCCTTCTCAGGATTGTGGTGAGGCTCAAATTAGATAATAATTGTTAAGCCCCTCGCACAGTGCATGGCACAGTGTAGGTGCTGTTGTTATCCTTGGGTCACACAGGGATAGAGAATCAGGGAAGGGATCTGAACCCTGGGTTCCTCTGACTGGAGGGATTTCTGGCTTGAAATGTGTGATGGAGATGGGGATTCTTTCTGGGTCTTCAGCCCCAGACCCTCTCAGAACTCACCCAGCTTATGCTGAAAGCACAGTTTAGCCAAGAGGATGAGGATGAATGGGAGCCCCTTCTGCAGCCAGCAGATCACAGCCTTGAGCTCGGAGAGGGCTGGTGCTGGTGTCCCTGGCTGATCTTCCCCACCTTCTTCTCCATGCCCGTGCCGATCGCCAGCCACATGTAACAGGGAGCTGCCCCGGTGGTGGCCATGGTGGAAATGGTGGGAGGCTGGGCGGTGATGGAAGGGACCGCCATCTCCCCGACTGGCCCCTTCCTCTCGGGGGGCCGGCATCTGGATGAATACCTCCCCACCCCCAGGGGCCGAGCCCAGAACCAAGCCTGATTGGAATGGGGTGGCCGTGAGGGTGCCTGACTGGAGCCCAGCTAAGCCGGAGAAGATGGGTGGAGGGGAGGAATCTTCAAGCTTCAAGCCTTCAAAGACACCGCTTTCGTCCACGCTGGTCTCGGAGCTGAGGGTCTGGTTTCGGTTTCTGAGGTGGAGAAAAACATTGCCTGTTTTTGGTCCTTCTTTGTCATTTGAGTGCTTAGCACAGGATCTGGGTACTTTATCAATGTTAGCAGAAAAAATGTCCCCCCAAGATTCAGGGGGAGCAGAAAGGAGGTTGCATATAAACCAAAATATTCACAGCAATGTTTTTTATAGTAGCAAAGAACCAGAAGCAAAATAAGCACCCATCAATTAGGGAACCACTAAACAAACAGTGATGGAATGGATTATTACTGCCCGGTTAAAAAAGAACAATGTGATGGATACAGAGAAGCATGAGAAGATTTACATGAACGATTGGAAAGTGAACTAAATACCTGATCTCAAGAGAGAGGTGGAAGAGAGGGAGAAAATATGGAACTCAAAATTTAAAAAAGAATCTTAAGAATAAATAATTTGGGAGGCAGCTAGGTGGCTCAGGGGATTGAGAGCCAGACCTAGAGATGGAAGGTCCTGGGTTCAAATCTGATCTCAGGCACTTCCTAACTGTGTGATCCTGGGCAAGTCACTTAACCTCCTTTGCCTATCCCTTACCACTCTTGTGCCTTGGGACAAATTCTAAGATGGAAGGTAAGATTTAAATATTTCTACATTTTCAAAAAAAAGAAAGTAAACTAAGCAGAACCATGAAAATAATATACCTAGCTAATTAATTGTTGAGTATTCATTAAGAATCTGCTGTGTGCTAGGTTAGGACAGCTAGGTAGTACAATGAATGATGTATCAGCCCTAGAGACAGAAAGACCTGAGTTCAAACTCAGCCTCAGACACTTAATAGTTGTGTTACCCTAGGCAAGTCACTTACCCCTCAGTTTGCCTCCATTTTTCTCCTCTATAAAATGAGCTGGAGAAGGAAATGATCAATCTCTCCAGTATCTTTGCCAAGAAAACCCCAAATGGGATGATCAAGAGTTGGACATGACTGAAAACAACTAAACAACAACAAAAAAGTGTACTAGAAAGGCAATGGGCTAAAATGCTACGGATACCAATGTACAAGAAGAAGCTGGACGCCTCCATATCAACCAGTCAATGGCACAGATCTGGCCAGGCTTTTAAATGTGTAAATTATACTCTCTGAACCCTTTTTTCTGGTTTTGAACTTCTCTTTAACTGGATCAGAGAGAAAATAGTGGTGATTGGCTAACTAAACAAACTCAGTGGGTTCATAGGGGCTTTAAAAAGCCAGCGAAACCTCCAATGCTCTTCAGACCAATGGCGGACCAGTTTGGTAAAGGACTCCAGGTTCAGCTCCAGTAGAGTGAATCACTCTTAATTGAATCCTTTCCTGGACTTTGCCTGTGTAGACTTGAGGGAGAGGATGCCATAGGCTTTGGGGAGGATGTTTTGTGCCAACTCTCCTTACTACAAGTTATAAATAGACTTTCTAAAAGTAAATTAAAAGGGGTGGGAGGAGGGGAGGGAAAGAACATGAATCTTGTAACCACAGAAAAATATTCTAAATTAATTAAAATTTCCCCCCCAAAAAGTAAAGTAAAGTAAGTCTGGCTGACTGATGTGAATGAAGAACACACTAATGAAGCTGTCACTTGTTATTTTTAAGGTTCAATAGTGTTCCAACACTTTTATGTGCCATTTTTGTTTAGCCATCCCCAAAGGACATCAGTTTCCCATTCTTTGCCAATGCAAAACAAAATGTTCTTCTAAACAGGTGTGTATCTATTTTTTAAAAAATTTGGTGAGCAGAAAGGTCTAGTAGTGGTATTGCTGGTGGTCCAAGTCTATGTACAGTTTAGTAGCTTTTGGGGTATAGTTCCAAAATGTCTTCCAGAATGGCTGAATCAATTCACAAGTCCACCAACAGTATATTAAGGAGCTCGTTTTTCCTACACCGTTTGTCATTTTCCTTTTTCATCTTTGTTCCTTGATGGGTGTGAGGCAAAATCTTAGAAATGCTACATCGAATCCAACCTCAGACACTTACTAGTTGTGTGACTCTGGGCAAGTCACTTAACCTTCATTTGTCTCTGTTTCCTCATCTGTAAAATGGGGGTTACAATAGCACCTACTTCCCAGGACTGTTGTCAGGATTAAATGAGATAATAATTTTAAAGTGCTCAGAAAGTATCTGGCATGCAATAAGCACTATATAAATATCTCTCATCTTTGCACCTAGTGCCCTAATTTCACTTTCAAGGAATAAGATACCCCCCCAGTGTCCCATCCTGACCCCCACCTTTTTCTATCTCCTTTTGTATGCTGTCTCCTCCTTTATATTGTAAACTCTTTGAAAGCTGGGATAATCTGTCTTTTTATCAATTATATCCCCAATGCTAAGTACAGTGATGCCCATAGTAGATGCTTAATAAATGTCTCATGGATTAAACCAGATTTATGAACTATTATTATTCATTTGTACTCCCATACTTATTAGGGATTGAATATTTTTTCATATCCAGATTGGTAGCTCGGGTGTCTTTGAAAATTGCCTATTTATAACTCTTTACTATTTTTCAATTGAGGAATAGCTCTTATTCTTAAAATTTAAAATTAAAATTAAAATTTATTTACTTATAGGTCTTATGAGACTTTTATAAGAAAAAACTTACTGCAAGGATTTTTCCTAATTAATTTTATTTCCTTCTAATTTTAGCTGCATTGATTTTGTTTGTACAAAACTTTTTTTTAATATTATATAATTACAATTGTCCATTTCAGTAGATCCATTACTTGGTCACAAACTCTTCCTCCATCCATAGTTTCCAAACGTGATTATAAGGAGTTGACATTCTAATAGAGAAGACATATGTAAATTAGTAGATACAAAATAAATATAGGTTTGATTCAAAAGTCTTAAGAGTCATTTTGAGCTTTAATAGCTATTAAATTCAATAGCTATTTAATTTCAATTAAATGTAATGGTCATTAAAGCTTTAAAAAACACTAAGACTTTTGGGACTGTCCAAAGTAGATGGAAGGCAGCCTTAGAGAAAGTGGTAAGTAGAAAAATGAAACAATTCTTACCCTCAAGGAATTTGTGATTCTATGAGAGTAGGTATTGGACAACAAGGTAAACAACAACTAGAAAAGAATCAGGATGCTGAGTACTTATAATAACGATGTAGCCATAAAGAGAAAAGAAAATGGGTCTCCTTTTCTTCTTTGCAGAGGTAGACTGAGTCAATGCACTGTTTGATTTTTGTTGCTCATTTTTCCCTTTTCTTTCTATTCTTTGTTACAAATGGTTTTGGGAAGATAGTCGGATGGGAGGGATATATCTGGAAACCAAGGTGATAAAAAAACACAAGATATCAATATATATATATTTTTAAACCCTTACCTTCTGTCTTAGAATAAATACCGTTCCAAGGCAGAACGGTAAGGGCTAAGCACTAGTGGGCTTGGAGTCAGGAAGTTCTAAATTCAGATCCATTTTCAGCCATTTATTAGCTGTGTAACCCCTGGGCAAATGATTTCACTATTGTCTGCCTCAGTTTCTTTATCTATAAAATGGTAATAATAATAATAGCACCGGCCTCTCAGGGTGGTTGTAAGGATCAAATGAGATCATATTTGTAAAACACTTGCCACAGAGCCTGGTTCATATAGTGCTTTAAGGCTTGGAAAGCATTTCATCTCATCACCTTGTTTGATCTTCCCAATAATCCTGCTACGGATGCTAATGTCACCTCTGTTTAAGAAATGAGGAAACTATGGCTGAGAAATATAAAGTGAATTGTTCTGGGGCCACACAAATACAAATGTCAAAAATCAGGATTCAAATCTCTTTCTGCCTCTATACCTAGCCCCCTTTCCATTTAAAGAGTGTGCTACTTCTCAATAAATTTGAGACTTAATTATTTCCATTTCCCATGGGATCCATCCCCATAGACATTAGGTAGTTAAGTTACCATGGAAATAACAGTGGATGGAGAGTCAAGAGAAACCTGGGCTTACATCCCGCCTGCTGGACCTCGGGAAGGCTGGGCACTCAAGTGTAAAATGAGGGTATTGGATTAGGGGACGAAATCTTTGATTCTCTTTTTTGATCCAGGGAAGCCTTCGGGCATTCAAGAATTTGGTAATCAAACTGATGATCACTTTCAGGATTATTCTCGAACATGGGATAATTCCCTCCCCTTCTCCCAACATGGTTAGCTCAAGAGGAATTCAAGACTTTGGACAAGTCATGCCCTGTGTGGACCCGCTCTAGGCATGTTTTCATCTCAGTGATCTTGGATTAAAATAATTGTCAAGGGTAACTGAAAAGGGAAGGATGCTACTGATGTAATGAAGACAGTTAGGAGGCACCAGAGGGCACAGAATGCTGGGCCTGGAGAGCAGGAAGGTCTAAATTCAGATCCAACTTCAGCCCTTCATTAGCTGTGTGACCCCAGGGCAAGTCACTTCACCTTTGTTTGCCTCAGTTTTCTCATCTGTAAAATGGGAATAATAATAACACCAGCCTCTCAGGGTTGTTGTAAGGATAAAATGAGATCATATTTGTAAAACTCTGCCCAGTGCCTGGAACACAGTAGGTACTTAATGGTTATTTTCTTCCTTCTCTCCCTTAGTTCTTTCTTCCTTCATTTTGTCACTTCCTCCTTCTGTCTCTCCCTCCTTCCCTCATCCTCCCTTCTTTTATTCCTTTCTTCCATTCTTTTCCTCATCCTCTCCTTCTTCCTTTCCTTTTTCTCCTTCTTTCCTCCCCCTTTCTTTTCTTCCCCTCACTCCCTCCTTTCTTCTTCCCTTCTCTCCCTTTCATTTCTTCCCCTTCTTCCCTCTCTTCTTCCTTTCCCTTTCTCCTTCCTTCCCTTCCTCTTGCCCTCTTTTTTATTCCTTCTCTCCCTATTTCTTGTCTTCCCCCTCCTTCCTTTTCTTCTTTCCTTCTTTTCTTCCTTTCCCCTCCTTCCTACCTTCTCCCCTTTTCTGCCTTCCTTCCTTCCCTGTTTCCTATCTTCATTCCTTCCCTTCTTCCCTCCCCTCTTCTGTTCCTCCCACCTTCCTTCCCTCCCTCTTTCCTGTCTCCCTTTCTTTCCTTCCTCCCTTTCCTCTTTTCTATCTTCCTTCCTTCCTTCCCTCCCTCCATACCACCTTCCTACTTACTGCCTTCCTAAATGCAGAGTGAGTTGGGAGTGGAAATGGAGCCTGGAACCTGAAGGAGCACTAATGATCTACCTCATAGGTAAGAAGGATTTTGTGCCCTTTACTCTAGCCATTGGAGGTTTTATTATGATCACTGACAAATCCCGACCTCAGATCACTAAGTTGCTCACTAATAAGACCTAAGGATTCTGCAATGTGAGAAGTCTACATCACAACAGTGAGCCTTCAGCTCTGTGTGTGTGTGAGACACACACACACACACACACACACAACACAGGGAGCCACTGTCTCCTTTATCCTGCCTCCATTGAGAGCCTTGGAAAGCTTTCCCAGTCCCCTTGCTTCACACAGTGCTTGGAAGTTTGTAGAGACCCCAGTGGCCTCCAACTCTCCCAGGAAATGCACACTGCCCCGGAGCAGGGCTTTTTATAGCTCTGTTTAGATCCCTGGATCGTTAGGCTTGAACCAGCAAGGACCACAGGGAAGAAAGGGAAGAGGAATGAATACACAGGTGAGGGGAGAGAAAGAGAGAGAGAGACAGACAGACAGACAGAGACAGAGAGACAGAGAGAGGAGACAAGACATAGGAGAAAGTGGAGACAAGGGAGGGAGGGGGAGAGACAGAGACAGAGACAGAGAGAGACAGAGACAGAGAGAGACAGAGACAGAGACAGAGACAGAGACAGAGAGAGCCTCAGAGGAAGCTCCTAGTTTAACAACTGATATGCTGGCCAACAGACAGAGCAACAGCCAGTACAAAGGAGACTGGGCTAACCAGGCCACATGGCCACCATTGACTATCCTCTGCATCTTGGGAGGGAAATGGAGCATCAAAGCAAAGCCAAGAAATGCTGCTCAGGTAAGTGAAGATGATGATAACTGACTACAGAGACAATTCAGATCTGTGTAAGTTGGATTTCATTTTTGCTTTGTTGGCCAAGAAAACTCATAGGCTCGTAGATTTAGAGCTGGGTAGGTAGGTGACACAGTGGAGAAAGCACTGGGCTTGGAATCAGGAAGACTCATCTTCCAGAGTTCAAACCCAGCCTCAGACACTAGTTGTGTGACCCTGGGCAAGTCACTTAACCCTTTTTGCCTCAGTTTCCTCATCTGTAAAATGGACTGGAGAAGAAAATGGTCAACCTCTCCAGTATCTCCTCAGAGACCACAACAAAAGGGGAAATGAAGACTTGAACAGGACTGAACAACAATAAAAGGGCCCTTAGACGCCATCAGGTTTAGCTCTCTCATTTTACAGATGAGAAAACCTAGGCACAGAGAAGTTAGTGACCAAAGGTCACAGTTCTAGAGCTGGAAAGCACCTTGGGAGACACCTAGCCTAGCTTCCTCATTTTACAGATCAGGAAACTGAGGCTAAGAGTTAGTAGCAATTTGCTCAAGGTTACATGGCTAGAAAGTATTTGAGGTGGGCATCAAGGTCTTTCTGACTCCAAGTCCACTGCCTTATCCAGTATATTATGCTCAAAGGCAAACGAGGGAACATATAGATACCAATGGCAAGTCTGGAGCTAGTAAGGCAGCGGCAACCACAGATAGAACAATCAGGAAAAACTGAGTTCAAATTCTGCCTCAGACACTTTAGGACTTGGGGAAAGTCACTTAACCTGTCTACCATAGTTTCTCTAAATGTTAAAAAATGGATAATAACAGCACTTACCTCCCTGGATTATCAAGAGGATAAATGAGAGAATTATTTGTAAAATCATTTACTTAGCACAGTGGTGGGCACATAGTTGGGGCTTAATAAATGTCATAAAGGATTGAGTCAGGTTGCTCAGTGGATAGAGTCAGGCCTGGAGACAGGAAATCCTGGCTTCAAATCTAGTCTCAGACACTTCTCAGCTGTGTGACCCTGGGCAAGTCACTTAACCCCCACTGCCTAGCCCTAACTGCTCTTCTGCCTTGGAACCAATACTTAGTAATGATTCTAAGATGGAAGGTGAGGGTTTTATTTTTTACAAAGAAAGAAAGAAAGGCAGATTGTGAAGGGTCTTGAGTTCAGGTCACATCAATCAGCCCACAATGGAGGGAGAAAATGCATTTCTATAGTCCCTACTATGTTCCAGGCACTGTGCTAAGTTAAGTACTTTTTACAAAGCTTATCCCATTTGATCCTCCCAGTAACCCTGAAAGGTAGATGCTATTATAATCTCCATTTTGCAGCTGAGGTCAGGAATTATGTGACTTGCCCAGGGTCACCTAGCTAGGAAGTATCTGAGTCTGGATTTGAATTCATGTCTTCCCAACTCCATATTTAGTAGCAATTTTAAGACAGAAAGTAAGGGTTTTAAAAAAAGAGAAGGGGAGGCAATGATATGACTAGACCTGTGCTCTAAGGAGATTATACTTCAGCAGCTGAGTAGAGGACAGAGTAGAGTGAAGAGATTTTGGAGGACACCCAATCAGAAGACTGGTAGTCCAAACAGAAGTCGTGATAGTCTAAGTGAGAGGTCATGAGGGTCTGTGAGTGGCAAGAAGACATATAGGAGAGCTGTAACGAATGACAAAATTTGACGAGAAAGATTGGATATAGGGGGTCAGTTCTAGAGAAGAGGTGCAGATGTAATGAGAATTTCAAGCTTGGGTAACTCTGAGGATGGTGGAGCCTTCAACAGAAATGGGAAATTTGGAAGAGAAGAAGATTTGGGGAGAAAAGAATAATGAGTTCTGCTCTGGACACATTGAACGTGCAATGGGACAGGCCACTTTGAGATCTCCAAAATGCAGAGATGGGGCTGAAGCTCAGAAGAGAGATTAGGACTAGTCATACGGGGCTAGACATTTTCCCAGAGATGATCACTGACCTCCTCCTGGGAACTGATAAGGTTGTCAAGTGAGATAATATAGAGAGAAAAGAGAAGAACATGGAGCCTTTCAGATACCCATAATTAGTGGGCATGTAGATGAAGAACCAGCCAAAGAGACTAGAAAAGAGGGATCAGGAAAGCAGGAGAAAGTTGTGTCATGGAAACCTACAGAAAGAGTATCCAGGAAGGGATCTCTGGTGTCAAATGCTACAGAGGCCAAGAAAGATGAAGATTCAGAAAATGCCATTCGATTTAGTAGCTGAAAACGCTGGAGACTTTAGAGAGAACAACTTGAAGTGAGAGGTGAGTCAGAAACTTGTTTATAAGAGTGAAAGGAGAGGAAGTAGAGGCAGGGAGTACAGATTGGCTTTCTCGGGGATTTTAGCTAAGCAAGGGATGAGAGATATGGGTGGGGTTGATAAGATCAAGCATTCATTTTTTAAAGCTGGAGAGACATGGGCATATTTGGGAGCAATGAGGAGGAAGCCAAAAGACAGGGAAAGGAAAATTAGATGCAGAGGAAGTTCTTTCACTTTTGTTTGCCTCAGTTTCCTTATCTGTAAAATGGGGATAAAAATAGCACCTGCCTACTTATCCTCATTATGGTGATCAGATGAATTAATGTATGCAAAGTGCTTTGCAAACCCAATGTTACCTATTGTTAGCTGTTGTTGTCATTACTATTATTATTATTATAGTGTAATGAAAAGACCTGTCTTGACATTAACATTCACTATCTGTGTAATTTGCTTTTGAATATGGGAAGCAATGGGATCAGGGGCACACACATGGAGGGCAGGTTCAGTTGGAAAGAAGGGGGAAATTTAGCCTAAAGCAGAAAAGGCTTGTTAGGAGACATGGACACAAAAACTGGGCAAGAAGGATTAGGTTTATTCTATTTGACCTCTGAGAATGTAATCAGAAGCAGTTCTAAAAACAAGAAAGGGGCAAACTTAAAGCTGGGTATGAAGGAAATTCACCTGGCAACACCAGTCCCTACCAAAGCAAAATGAACTCCTTGGGATTGTATAATTGGAAATCTGTTACTCTAAAAACTCCATTTCCCAGGAGCCCACTGACTTCCTGTTGTTACGACTTCCTGTAGACAGGGGGACATATTGAGTGGGGTTCCTGGTCTTGTTTTTTTTGCTTACTGGGTTGTGACTGTGGTGGTAAGTGAAGTTTTTGAACAGGTAGATTAGCCATGGGCACATGGTTTTATTTTGTTACCTTTTTATTCCTTTACTTCTAATGATCATTAATAAATCTCTAAAAATATAATATTTTTTATTATTGTACATTAATTTTAATTTTTACAGGATGAATTCCAAAGCACTTAGCACAATTCCTGGCACACAAGAGGCTCTTAATACTTACTACTTATTAACTGACAGACTACTTTCTTGCTGGAGGTCTTCGAGCAAAGGCAGTCACATAGTAGAGGAGATCCTTTATCCCATGTGGGCTGGATTAGATGGCCTCTAACATATTTTTCTCTCTTGGAGATTCTGAAATTTCCTAATGCTAAGTCCTCAGTATACAGCTAAATGAAATGACTACCTGGGGATGAAGGGCACAGGATATAAAGGAAATTTCTTTAGACATTAAGTGATAGGAGCTACCATACCCAAAAGGACAATCTCAAGCATCCCTGACATGAAATACTCAGAAGGGGAATGGTTTGACTCTAGAGGTAATGAGATTCTATGACCCTTGTTACTGAAAGCCTTCCAACAGAGGCTGCATAATAGCACTAGCCCAGGATGTTGTAAACGAGACTCTTGTTTAACAATGGATTAGACAAGGGCAGTTAAGACAGTTTAATGGATTGAGAGCCAGGCTTAGAGATGGAAGGTTCTGGGTTCAAATCTGACCTCAGACACTTCCTAGTCACTTAGCCGCAACTGCCTAGCCTTTACCATGCTTCTGCCTTGGAATAAATAATTAGTATCAATTCTAAGACAGAAGCTAAGGGCTTAAAAAAACAAACCAAAAAATCCCAATGGGTTGTATTAGTTTTCTGAGGTTCCTTCTAATGTACATTTGTAATATTTGAAAGCATGGACCACCTCCCCACCATCTACTATGTCGTGTTGCAGCTAGGTAGCACAGTGGTTACAGCACTGAGTCTGGAGTCAGAAGCACTGAGTTCCAATCGTGTCTCAGATACTTCCTAGCTGAGTGACACTGTGCAAGTCACTTGCCTGTTTCTTCATCTATAAAAGGGGATAAAAATAGCACCTGCTTCATTATCCTCATTAAAGGGATTAGATGAGTTCATGTATTGTATATAAAGTACTTTGCAAACCTAATGGCTATTATTAGCTGCTTTTGTCATTATTATTACCATTATTACAGTGTAATGAAAAGACCTGGAATCCAATCTTTACACTAACACTCACTACCAGTACAAACTTGGGCAAATGTCTTTACTTTTTTGGACCTCAGTTTCCCCATCTGTCAAACAAAAGAGTTGAACTAGATAGTAGTAAAAGCTAATATTTTTCTAGAGCTTTTAAGGATTGCTCAGCACTTGCCATATATTTTTACTGAATCCTCACAATAACCTTGGGAAGTGGGTGCCATTTTCAGCCACTCTTTACAAATGAAATGGAAGCAGGCAATGACTTGCCCAGGGTCACACACCTAACTAGTGTCTGAGGCAGGATCTGAACTCACAGGTCTTCCTGAGTCTAAATCTAGTATTCCATCCACCGTGCCACCTAGCAGCCTGGCCAAAAACCCTTCCAGATCCAGCTTTCTAAGCTATGATTCTATAAGCTTTAAATATATATATATATAAGATATATATTTTTTAAAGTTCATTGACACAAATATCTACATATATATTTGTATGTATAGACAGATAGACAGTAGATAGGCAGGTAGATAGATGGACAGAAAGGCAGATATAGAGATATGGATAAATAGAGAGATAGACAGGTAGGTAGGTAGGTAGGTAGAAAGACAGACAAA
Source organism: Monodelphis domestica (assembly GCF_027887165.1). Taxonomy (NCBI): domain Eukaryota; kingdom Metazoa; phylum Chordata; class Mammalia; order Didelphimorphia; family Didelphidae; genus Monodelphis; species Monodelphis domestica. Next base: position 34,984,358 of record NC_077229.1, read on the forward strand.
CAGCTAGCCAGCCAGTCTAGGTTTGTTGTTTCACTAGTATAGAGAACTCCCACTGAGGATAACTCCTTTTAGTTTAGCAGGTCAATGGACTTCTTTGTACTTCACAGTCATTGAGAACTGCCCAAAATATGAAAACAGCAAGTGACTGTTCCAGGGTCACTTAGCCAGTAAGTATCAGAAGTGGAACTTGAACTCGGGTTTTCCTGCTTCGAAGGCTGGCTCACTTTCCACACCATGATACCACCTCTCTTACGTATTTTTATTAGGAAAATGGAGAGCGTCCAGAGAAGGGGGATTGGTAAGGTGAGGGGGCTATGCATCCACGTCATATAAAGATCAGTTGAAGGGACTGGGGATGCTTATTCCAAAGAAAAGAAGCTGCAGGGAAGGCATGAGAAATGTCTTCACAGGGCAGGAGCATGGAAAAAGGATTCATCTCATTTTGCCTGAGGACAGAAGGCAGAACTGGGAGCAAGAGGGAGTAGAGAGCGAAGGCAAAGTGAAAAAGCAGCAGTTAGCTTTGACATCAGAAAAAAAGTTATAAAAATGAAAACTGCCCCTATGGAGAATGAATTGCATTGAGAGGGAGTGAGCTCCCCATCACTGAAGGTCTCCAAGCAGAGGCTGGATGAGCACTGGTTACAGACAGCATTATGGCTCAAGTATGGGCTGAATGTGATAGCTACTGAGATCCCTTCTTATTTTGAGTTTCTGAGAGTCTGTATTTAGTATTTTTCTTATTGAGGCAGCTAGGTATAACAATGGAGTACTAGATCTGGACCTGAGTTCAAATCCAGCATCAGACACTTCCTAGCTGTATAACCCTGGACAAGTCATTTAACCTTATTGACTCAGTTTCCTCATCTATAAAATGGGGATAATAACAGCATCTTCCTAACAGGATTATTGTGATAATCAAATGAGATGATACTTTAAAACACCCAGCACACCTCAGGCACTATATAAATGCTTATTGTCTTTTCTTTCCCTTCCCCAGTGAGATTCTGTGCAATTTCCCTCACCTCTCAGGCTCCTTTTCCTCATCTTTCAAATGGATTCACTGATAACCTACTCCGCCCACCTTGAAGAACTGTTGTGAAGATTAAGAGTCACAAGGGCTGCAGAAAACCCTGCCTGGCCCAGCACCACGGAGGATGCCTGCCCTGACTCTGGGGATCCACCAGACTGTGCATGGATGACTCCACTGACCCTCAGCCAGAGCAGGGGACCAGTGCCAGGAAGGACCTTTACCTTTCAGGGGGGGCGCTGTCCGTGTTGCTACTGTGCCGTCTCTGCATCTTTCTTAACACCTGAAACCAAAACATCCCATCAGGCCCTTGTGCTGCAAGACCCCCCCTTTGGGCCTCCATGGCCCAACTGTAAAAGGAAGGCATGGGATCAGACGATAACTTACAGCTCAGTTCTAAGAGCTGCCCCTAACTCTGACATTCCCAGTTTTAAGTCCCCTCCCAGCTCTCACCTTCCCAGTTCTAAGCTCCCTCCTAGCTCTGACATTCTCAGTTCTAAGCCCCTTCCCAGCTCTCAATTCCCTCTTCTAAGGTTTCTCGCAGCTCTAACATTCCCTGTTCTAAGGTTTCTCGCAGCTCTAACATTCCCTGTTCTAAGGTTTCTCCCAGCTCTAACATTCCCTGTTCTAAGATTTCTCCCAGCTCTAACATTCCCTGTTCTAAGGTTTCTCCCAACTCTAACATTCCCTATTCTAAAGGTATTTCCCAGCTCTGACATTCCTTGTTCTAAAGTTCTTACCAGCTCTGGCATTCCCTCTTCTAAGGTTTCTCGCAACTCTAACATTCCCTGTTCTAAGGTTTCTCCCAGCTCTGACATTCCCTGTTTTAAGCTCCCTCCTAGCTCTGACATTCTCAGTTCTAAGCCCCTTCCCAGCTCTCAATTCCCTCTTCTAAGGTTTCTCGCAGCTCTAACATTCCCTGTTCTAAGGTTTCTCCCAGCTCTAACATTCCCTATTCTAAGGTATTTCCCAGCTCTAACATTCCCTATTCTAAGGTATTTCCCAGCTCTGACATTCCTTGTTCTAAGGTTCTTACCAGCTCTGGCATTCCCTGTTCTAAGGTTCCATCCAGCCCTGACATTCCCTGTTTTAAGCTCCCTCCCAGCTCTGACATTCCCTGTTTTAAGCCCCCTCCCAGCTCTGACATTCCCAGTTCTAAGCCTCCTCCCAGCTCTGACATTCCATGTTCTAATCTCCCCACCCCTCCCCTCACACATTCCCTCCCGAATCCTGTCCTGAGATGCTCTGTATCCTCACCACAGCTGTGATTCATTCAGTCTTGCACTATGCACATGGCAACCACTGTGAGGTTGTCATAGTAACAGCACCAAGGCAACTCAGGCTCAAACTTGGCAACCTCCCCATCCCTAAGGGACCATGCAGTGCTCCTCACAAGGGCCGGCCCATTTTGGCCACCCGTTTCCCTGATCGCCTTGACCCCACCATTCCTTGTTGTGGAACCAGGGTCACATGAGAGCCAAGAGAGGAGTTAGCAGGAGAGAGCAGCCAGGACCGCCAGCATTGGGAGGCTGTGTCATGACGGCAGTAGGTCAGGGCTAGGGCAGATCAAAGATGTTTTCAATTTCTGAGAGTTTACTAGATTGCATATTTCTTTAAGGCAGGGCCCTCAGTCTGACAGAAGCTCTGTATCTGTCTTTCACCAGGGGTTAGTTAGCTCCATGATCTGGGTTTGGTTACTTAATAAATATTTTTTCAAAGGAGTAAAGAACGAATGATTCCAGGGACAGCGGGGTAGCACAGCATCAGGTCTGGAGTCAGGAAGACCTTGTTTAAATCTGGCCTCAGACCCTTCCTAGCCGTGTGGCCCAGGGCAAGTCATTTACCCCAATTGCCCAGACTACAAAACTGATACTAAGACAGAAAGTAAGGATTTAAAAAAAAAGGATGCATGATTTCCCTAAGGAATAGAAGGTCTTTGAAATCAGGGATTATTTTTCATTTTTATTTATATTCCCTGGGCTATACCTGGAACACAAGGGGCTAAATAAATGTGCACTGAAGAGAACCGAATTAAAAGTCTAATGGGACATCAGGACATTAATATATTATACAGACCTTCACAAATCCAAGAAAGCTGAGGTCTATGTATCAATCAATGAACAAACGGGCATTTATTAAGCACTTAAAGTATGCCAGGCTCAGTGTGGAAAACCAAAATCAAAACAGTCCCTTCCCTCTAAGAGCTCAAATTCTGCCAGGGGAAATAATATGTACATTCAAAATGGATATTTTGAAATATAGTCTTTTCAAAAAAATGAAAATACAAGGAAACTTCAGAAGGGAAGGCTGAGGCTCTAGTATCTAGGGGAATTAGAAGGAAGGATGTGTAGAATGAGGAATATTCTAGAAGAACTCTAACATTTCTTCTAGATCTGAGTCTAAAATCCTATAGATGAGGACTATAATAGAAGAATATAAAACATCTTCTAGATCTACATCTAAAATCCCATGGATGAGGAATATTCTAGAAGAACCCTAAAATTTCTTCTAGATCTAAGTCTAAAAACCCTACAGATGAGGAACACTCTAGAAGAACTCTAAAATTTCTTTTAGATCTAAGTCTAAAATCCTACAGATAAGGAATATTCTAGAAGAACTCTAAAATTTCTTCTAGATCTAAGTCTAAAAATCCTACAGATGAGGAACACTCTAGATGAACTCTAAAATTTCTTTTAGATCTAAGTCTAAAATCCTACAGACGAGGAATATTCTAGAAGAACTCTAAAATTTCTTCTAGATCTAAGTCTAAAAATCCTACAGATGAGGAACATTCTTGAACTCTACAATTTCTTCTAGATCTAAGTCTAAAAATCCTACAGATGAGGAACATTCTTGAACTCTAAAATTTCTTCTAGATCTAAGTCTAAAATCCTACAGATGAGGAACATTCTTGAACTCTAAAATTTCTTCTAGATCCAAGTCTAAAAATCCTACAGATGAGGTACATTCTAGAAGAACTCTAAAATTTCTTTTAGATCTAAGTCTAAAATCCTATAGATGAGGAATATTCTAGAAGAACTCTAAAATTTCTTCCAGATTTAAGTCTAAAATCCTATTAACAGTAAGAAATCAAGTAAGAGGTTGGTTACTCTTTTTTTTTGGCCAGGAAGTAGGAAAATTAAAATAAACATGGGGCTGATAGCCCCTCTGTCTTCTTCCCTAGGCAGATTTCCCCTAGAGACAGCTAAAGTAAAGTGCATAGAGTACCAGAGCAATCAGTAAGACCTCAGTTCTAATGCTGTCTGAGATACTTACTATGTGACCCTGGACAAATCACTTAACCTCTGCTTATCTCAGTTTTCTCAACTATACAATGGGTGTAATAATAAAACCTGCCTCCCAGGGCTGTTGAGAGGGTCAAAAGAGATAATATTTATGTGCTTTGTAAACTTTAAAGAACTATTTAAATGGATGACTATTGTTGTTATGATGACCATTAGTATTGTAATAATAATTATAAGTATTAATTTTTTACTTCAGTCTTGGACTTCACATTTTAGGATATTGAAAAGATGGAGAGTGTCTTGCACTATCTAAATTTGTTATTTAGTTATTTCAGTCCTGTCGGACTCTTTGTGACCCCATTTGGAATTTTCTTGGCAGAGATACTAGAGTGGTTTGTCATTTCCTTCCCCAGCTCATTTTACAGATGAGGAAACTGAGGCCAACAGGGTTAAGTGACTTGCTTAGGGTCACAGAACTAGTAAATGTCTTAGTCTAGATTTGAACTCAGGAAGATCTTCCTGATTCCAGGGCCAACGCTCTATCCATGGTGCTGCCACTACATAAATGGTTAACTATATTATTATTGTTATGATGACTGTGAATCTGCTCAGTCCTGGACATTTTAGGAAGAAGACTGAAAAGCTGGAGAGTGTCCAGAGGATGATAGAGGAATTTGAGTCCATTTCAAATGAGGCTAGGTTTACCCTGGAAAAGAAAAGTCTTAGGGGGAGGGCACCTTCAGTGGTGCAACAGATAGAGCATCAGGCTTGGAATCAGGAGGACCCAAATTTAAATCTAGCCCAAGACACTTCCTAGCTGTATGACCCTGGGCAAGTCAATTCACTTTTTTGACCATAGTTTCTTCATCTGTAAAATGTGCTAGAGAAGGAAATAGCAAAAACCAAAAACAAAAAACAAAAACAAAAACAAACCAAACAACTAAAAAAGGTGTCAAAAAGAGTTGGACATTGAAATAAATACTCTTTGAAAAGAAATTAAGGGACTTGGAGTAGAGGATAAGATGGCTGTCTTCAAGTATCAGAAGAGACTGTCTTGTGACAGAGGAATTAACCTTGTTCTGCTTGGCCCCAAAGAGAGCTGGGAACCACAGGCGGAAATTTCGACAAGGTAAAGTTAGTCTGGCAGGACGTGCCGCAGAGTAGGAGGCAGAGAAAAGAAGTTCTTTCAGAAATGGATTGAATGGCTGGCCAGTTGACTGTCCCTTCCTTGAGGGCTGTGGCTGGCCTCCTTCTGTATTCTCAGTACCACAGCAGGAACTTAGAAACTTTCTGCAGGACTGAATCATTCCCCAAGGCTTGTACAAAGTAGATGCCCGGTGAAAGCTCATAGACTTGACTCTCTCTGCTCTTGCTCCTTTGGGGTATTTCCATTAGCAGCTCGCAGGTATTCCAGAGGTCAAAGGGGAAATCAGGGGTCTCAGAAACTGACTCCCTCATTCAGCATCCTCATATCTACCAGCGTGTTATTCTTATAGCATAATTTGGACCACGTCACTCCTCTGCTCAAAGAGCTCTGGTGGCTCCCTAATACCTAAAGACTTGAAATGAAGCTTCTCCGGTTTATCTGTAAAGTCTGGCTTCAGTTTACTTTTTGAGCCTTATGACACATTCCTCTCCTTTCTGGACTCTGGTTCTGGCCAGAATGGACCACTAGCTGAGACTCTGCCCAGGACATTCTGTGCTTTGCTTTGGCTGCTCCCTGTGCCAAGAATGTTCTCCCTCCTCTCTGCTCCTGAGAATCCTGAACTTCCTTTCAAAATCAGATTGAACCATTCCCTCTTGCATCCTCTTTCCAGCTGATAGAGCCTCTATCCTGAAATTACCTTTGTGTATATTTCATATTTACTTCCACACACTCAGGTTGTGCCTCTTAGAGAATAGAGCTCTTCAGGGTCTGGTTTCTGTTTTGCCTTTGTATCCCCACTTCCTAGCATGGTGTCTGGAATGCCATAGGTGATTAATAAGTGCTTGCAAGTGACTGACTGATGACAACAAATTGTTGTGTTCTGAAATTCTGTTTATATGCTTACTAACTGTCTAATTAGCAGCATGATGCAGTGATTGGTCACACTCACAAAAATCTGGATTCAAATCCCACCTCTGACAGCTACTACATGTATGGCAAATCATTTTATGTCTGGGCCTCAGTTTCCTCATCTGTAAAATCTCAAAGTCTCTAAGGTCCCTTTCAACTCTCCATCTATGATCCTATCATCTACTCCTTATGTAAGCAAGTTTCTCTGAGACTCAATTTCTTCATCTATAAAATGGAATAAAAATAATTTTTTGAAGTTTTAGATATAAAAAAATTTAGTAAATATTTTTCTCTCTATTTTGCAGATAAGTAAACTAAGTCTCAGAGTCTCAGTGGTCTTTGAAAGCCTCAAATGAATATTGAAGACAAGGTGCATTAAAATTTTATAGTTCAATATCAAAAAATGTCAGTCATTATTAGTCACGATTGTGGTTCTAGATCTGGAAAGGACTTAGAAATGTCAAGTTTGACCTCATTATTTTAGCATCATTAATAATATTAATAATTAATAACATTGGGTTAGATTTAATATTTATATTTTAACATTATAATTAATAACAAATAAATGATTATGCATAATATAGAATGTTTATATAATTGTATAATATAAACATAATGGATGTATTATATATAATTTATTAGTATATATACTTAATATAAATATTATTACATAACATACATATATAATTATTAGAAATTATTATTAATAACAAAATGAGGGGTTAGATTGGATAGATTTTGAAGTAATGTTTATATTAAAATTATAGTATATAGAATTATAATACATCACATATTATTAGATAACATAAATATTATAATATATACAAAGTGCTTTGCAAATTTTTAATAATTTAGTGTTAGCTACTATTAATTCTATGTAATTATGATATAATCCTGTCATAATAATTTCTTATTCTTTGTAATTATATTATAATTCTATATAATTAATTATAATTTACATCTAATTGATTATGATTATATATAATTGATTATTGTTTACACATAATTATATTAAAATTCTATAATGATTTGTATATAATTATATTATAATTCTATATAACTTATATGTAATTCTATTATAATTTTGCTATAATTACACTGTATATATAAATATATAATAATATATGTTAATTGTGGTATAATTTAGAGCTTTAATAATAAGTAAGATAGCAGTTACTAAGTAATTAAAGGTTTGCACTTATATTTTTTTAAATAGATGAGGAAACTGAGGCCTAGCATGACTTTCCCATGGTCCCAGTGGTAGCACAAGACAGAGCCAGTATCAAACTCAGGTCTTCCAATTGCTGAGCTAATGGTCATTCTACACCTCACTGCCTCTTACAGGTTTATTACTGTTTCCCAATAAACCATAGTTTCTCCAAAGAGGAAGGCCCAGGTCTTTCTTGGTACCAGGGCAGATGGCTGCAGGGGCATTAGTTCTTGCTCAAGGCCATCGCCCCTCTTGTACTGACTACACTCTCTTCCCTTCTACATCTTGACCCACTGGTGAACCTGTTCAATTCTATTCTGTCCTCCTCTTCAGAGTCCCTTAGCCCTTCATCATATCATCAATTGTGCCTGTCTGGCCTTAGCTCTGGATCACTCCCACCATCCATTGCGCTTGGTCCTTCTTGGATGCTGCTGAACAAAACTGGAGAAAGCCATAAAACCATCTCCACCAGAGCCACTATGAATGTATCACATAATCCCAACCTGGTCCTCTCTGCCACTATGCAATCCTGCTCTACTTCCCTCATCAGCTCACTAACTCATTCTCCAAACCTTTTCATCCCTCCTCAAACCTCCCATGATTCTGCCTCCCTACACCCTCTCAATAATGAGTCCTATTCTATTGAAAAAAAATTGAGGCCATTGGCCAAGAGCCTCTTTTCTTCTCTTCTTCAATTCCCAACATTCAGGTGCTTTCTGCCACTCTCTTCCTTCATCCCCGTTTTATCCTTCCCAAGATTAATCTCTACCTGCTCAAGCCTCCTCCAACAGATCTGTCATCTCCACTTGGTCATTTATCCACAACCTCTCTCTGCCTCCTTGATGCTTCTCTATTGCCTACAAGCATGACCAATTCTCTTCCATCCTCAAAAACCCTGACTTGAACCATCTATCCCCAACAGATATCATCCTATATCTCTTCTGCCCTTCATGGCTAAATTCCTTGATATAAAAATTTTTTCCCAGTTTGTTGCTTCCCTTCTAATTTCAGTTGCATCAGTTTTGTTTGTACAAAACCTTTTTAATTTGATGTAATCAACGTCATTCATTTTACATTTTGTAATATTCTCTACCTCCTGCCTAATCTTAAATTTCCTTCCCTTCCCACAGATCTGACAGGTAAGCTATTCTATATTCACCTACTTTATTTAGGACTTCACTCTTTATATTTAAGTCATTTACCCATTTTGAATTTACGTTGGTACTAAATTCCTTGAGAAGACCATCTACAACACATGCCTTTGCTTCCTTTCCTCTCATTTTCTCCTCTTAACTCTGCAACCTGGCTTCCAACCTTGTCCTTCAACCAAAAATGCTCTCTCTAAAGTGACTAATGGGGGCAGTTGGATAGCTGAGTGGATAGAGACCCATGGCTGGAGATGGGAGGTTCAAATCTAGCCTCAGACACTTCCTAGCTATGTGGCAAGTCACTTAACCCCCATTGCCTAGCCCATATCGATCTTCTGTCCTCGAACTGGCATTTAGTAGATTTTTTTAAGATAGGCACTAAAGGTTTAAAAATAAGGTTACTAATGAACTCTTAGTTGCCAAATTCAATGGCCTTTTCTTAGTCCTCTTTCTTCTTGACCTCTGTGCAGCCTCTAAAATTGTTGATCATTCTCTTCTCCTAGATAAGTCTCTTCTCTCTAGTTTGGGGGTCATGGCTCTTTCTCTCCTGGTTCTTTTCTTACTAATCTGATGGCTCCTTCTCTGACTCCTTTGATGGATCTTTATATCATGCCTGCTAAATGTGGGGATCCCCCAAGGATACAACCTGGGCCCTCTTCTCTTCTACCTCTAAACTACTTCATTTGAGGATCTCATCAGCTGTCATAGTTTTAATGATAATCACTATGGAGTTGACTCACATCTACTCTAGACTCACATTTCCAATGGTTTATTAGATATCTTGGGTGGCTAGGTAGAGCCATAGCTCATACAGTAATGTATCTGGAATCAGGAAGACTCCTCTTGCTGAATTCAAATCTGGCCTC
>NC_077229.1:34994719-35061477 GCF_027887165.1 Monodelphis domestica
GAGAAAGAAAGAAAGAAAAGAAAGAAAGAAGGAAGGAAGGAAGGAAGGAAGGAAGGAAGGAAGGAAGGAAGGAAGGAAGGAAGGAAGGAAGGAAGGAAGGAAGGAAGGACGGGGGAGAGAGAGAGAGAGAATGAGAACATTTCCTACCTTTCCAGTATTCTTATACCTTACCACCTTCCATATTCTCTGACACTGTTCCTGCCACATAATTCTCTATCTCCTATCTCCTGAGTGGGTTTTTTTCACTAGTTTGACCCCCCACCCACCCATGTGTGGAACATTCTCCTTCATCTCTGCCTCCTGGCTTCCCTCAAGCCCAGCTACACTCCCACCTTCTTTAAGACCTCCCAATCTTCCTGAATTTTAGTGCCTTGCCAGACACTACTTCCAGTTATTCTTCTTCATACAGAATTGTTTTCATGTTCTCTCCCTCATTCGCTTCGAGGAGTTCCTGAGGGCAGGGCCCATGTATCCCGAGCACATAGCACAGTGCCTGGCATATAGTAGGTGCTTAATAAATGCTAGCTGTAATTCTCTGCAATACAATGATCCGGGACAATTCTGAAGGGCTTAGGACAAAGAATGAGATCCACCTCCAAGGAAAGAAGTGTTGGAGTCAGAGGTGGATCAAGAAGACTATTTTTCACTTTAGTTATTTGCGGTCTTATTGTGGGGTTTTGGTTTTATATGAGCATTCTCTTACAGCAATGAACAATATGGAAGTATATTGCGTGATAATACATGTATAACCTGGATCAAATTGCTAACCATCACTGAGAGGGGGGAGGCAGGGAGACAATTTGGATCCTAGAATTTCAGAAAACATGTTGCAAATTGTCATTACATGTAATTGGGGAAATACAATATTTTTGAATAAAAAAAAGCTTTGGAATCAGAGAACCTGGGCTCAAATCCTGCCTCCTGGCTTACTTTGGGCAAGTCCCTTCCTATCTCAGGACGCCTCGGGTCCCTCCTGGCTCTAAATCGGATACAACCGTGCTTTTGGGTAGTGAGGAGTGACGCCATCACAACAGCTTGGCCATTGAGACCACAGGCTTTCTAAAGCTCCCCAGCCCCATATTTCCCTGTTTTATGATTGTTGTTTAAACGTACAAGAGCAATAGCCAGGAATGAGAGAATCTCAAAGGTCCTCTTTACTCCCTGTAGAACCTTCTTTAGGATAGCCTCCAGAGGTACTTGCCCCTCAGCCCTCTGCCCAAAGACTTCCAGGGACAAGGAACTCACTGCCTCCAGAGGAAGCTCCTTCTGCTTTTGGACAGCTCCCATTGGTAGGAAGCTTTCCCTTACAAGGAAAGCTAAATATACCAGCCTGCAACTTCCACTCATTGTTCCTGGAGCCAAGCAAAACAAAGCGAAACCATCTTTTCCTGACTGGTCTTTGGATACTTGAAGACAGAGATCATGTTTCTTCTGAGTCTTCTTTGCCTCCAAACTAAACATCTCCAGTTCCCTTGACTGCTCTTAGGAATCCTACTGGAAACAAAAGGACAGCTAAGAGTTTTAGCTTCTTCTATGACTTTGGACAATTTATTTACTCTCTCTGAGCCTCAGTTTCCCCATCTATAAAATGGAGATTCCTATTCTGACTCACAAGACTGTTGTTAGGAAAGAGCTTTGTAAAATATAAAGTACTTGGCTTGGACATTTTAGGTTTTAAAGCCCCCCCCCCCAAGTTCTAACATTTCCTGTCCTAAAATCCCTTCCAGCTCAAACATTCTTTGTTCTGAGGCCCTTCCTAGCTCTGTTATTTCAGGTTCTAAGCTGTGATCCCAAATCTAAGAGTCCATGATTCTATCACACAAAAACCAGCCTCACCTGGTTCAGAGTTGTAAGCCACATGGACTTTAGAGCCCCATGACGGTGGGCCCTGAAGCTGGCATTGAGGACCAGCGGGGCATTCACCCCTGAAGACAAAGTTCCGGGAATGGTGACAGAAAAGCCTCGTGGATCCCAGCAAGAGCAGACCTTCCCTTCCTCTTTTGTTTCTTCTCTGGAGACTCTTGATGGTCAGCGGGCTTGCACAAATGGCTATGGGGAGAGTACAAGAAAAAACATAGATTCCTGGGAAAGTCACATGCAATCCCCCTGGCATAATTTCCTGCTGAGATAGTTTCTGCTCTCTTGGGCACCCAGCAGCTGATTCTTTCTTTCCAATGGGCTCCTTAACAGTATCTCTGCCATGTCCAGGAGCTCTAAACAGTACCTCCTGCATCTGCCCCTTCCTCTTCTTTCCCATCTTCATAATGGCCTTTACCACGATTCTAGTCTATTACACTGATCTCCAAAATGGCACCCATTCTCTGGAGCCTCTTCTTCCAATCCATCCTGTCCAGGTGGACAGATGAGCTCTCCTGGGATCCCATCACTTCTCTCCTCAAACGCCTTCAGTGCCTCCCTATTACTTAAGGTTCAAATTCCTTTGCCTAGCATTCAAGGCTCTCTATAATCTCGTAGTATCCTCCTCCACCCCATAAGCACTTCATCTACCATAATTATGCCATGCTTTCTCGTTTTCTAAACCTTCACTCATATTTCCTTCACCCCTCATCTCTGGCTGCTGAGATTCTGCCTGTCCTACAAAGCCCAACCCAAATGCCTCCTTCTCCAAGAAGACTTCCCTGATGCCCTTGGGGGCAGCTTGTAGAAAGAATTCAAGGCCTAGAGTCAGGAGAGATCTGAGTTCAAATCCAACTTCAGATACATACTGACACTGGACAAGTCACTCAATCTTTGCCTAAATTTCCTCATCAGCAAAATAGGGATGATACCCAATTTTAAAATTAATTTGGGTTTATATTTTGGGATTTGAGTTTTATAAGATTACTCACTTACAAAAATGAACAATATGGAAATAACTTTTACATGATAATTCAGGTATAACCCAGATCAAATTGCCTGCCAGCACAGGGAGGAGCAAGGAAAGGGATGGAGAGAGATAAGTTTGATCATATAACTTAGAAATTTGATATTACCTATAATTGGTAAAAAAAAATTAAAATGTAAAACAAATGGGGCTGATGATAATAATAGCACCTACCTTTCAGTGTTGTTGAACCAAATGAGATATCTGCATAGTGCCTGATTCTTAGCAGTATTCATAAATACTAGCCACTATTATTTTCAGTCTGAAATTATCTGCCCTTCCCTTGAGTTCTGTCTCCCACAGAACTTCTCCTAACTCATTTCTTTTATTGCATTTTGTATGACTTAATTTTGTATATATCCTATCCCTCCCCACTTCACCCTATAAACAAACCCACATACAGATGGACAGGGATCATTTCTCTCTCCTGAAAGATCAGTCCAGTGGGATCTGCTTGGTATACAGCAGGCACTTAATATATGCTTTTGTGGCTGTAGGGCTTTAAAAACTTATACTATGGAAAGCATGTTGGATTTGGAGTCCAGGGGTCTGAGTTAGAATTCCCCTGTTCTGCTACTTCTTACCTATGTGACTTTGAACAAATTACTTTACCTAGGCTCGATTTTTCTCATCTGCAAAATGACTGGCTTGGTCTTGATGGGCAAATAGGACCTTTCCAGTTCTAAATCTATGACCCTTTAATATTTTTTAAACTCTCACCTTCCATCTTAGAATCAATACTATGTATTAGTTCCAAGACAGAAGAGTGGTAAGGTCTAGGCAATGGGGGTCAAGTGACTAGCTCAGGGTCACACAGCTGGGAAGTGTCTGAGGTCACATTTGAACCCAGGCCCTCCCAGTCTCTAGGCCTGACTCTCAATCCACTGAGCCACCCAGCTGCTCCTGACATTTTAATTTTTAATGAATTAAACAATTCCTACACTCTGACCCCCAGTGAAAAAATGTTGGTAAGAAAGACTTAAAAAAACCAGCAGCAACAACAACACAAAAACAACCATTACTTTCTGGCTTAGAATCAGTTGGTTCCAGGGCAGTGTTAAGGGCTAGGTAATGGGGGTTGGGGGGGGGGTCATATGGGGCGCCCAGGGTACACAGCTAGGAAGAGTCTGAGGCCAGATTAGAATCTTCTGTCCCCAGGACGGCTCTCTATCCATTCCTAGATGCCTCACAAGATAAGAGTAAAATTAAAACAACAACAACAACATTTTGAACTAGCCCTGCAATGGTTTCTGGGCCCCTGTTTTCTCATCTCAAAAGGAAGGGGGGAGTAGGGTGTCAGTAGATGGCCTCTGAGGTCCCAGCCAGCTCTAAACGATGCCCATATGCTGGTTTTTCTATGGTGTAGGGAGCTCCCCAGTGGAGAACTTCTATCAAGTGGATTCTTATTGCCTTTGAAGGCCCATCTTGCTACAAGGAAGATTCTTTGTTTCATGGCCATTTAAATTAAATGCTACTTTGCTGCAGAAACTATCTTGCAAACGTATTGCGGGTATTCACAGGTGGAAAATGAAGAAGCTCTTGGTGGGGATACAATCCCGACAAAGCCTGCCACCCAATTCAACAGAAGAAGCAGCTCGAGGCTGGCACCATCACTCAGCACAGTCGCATGCACAAAGAGATTCACCAGAACTCACCATCCAAACCTAACCGGGCCGGCCCCTCAAATCCCACACCTCCTAAAAGGAAGGGGTCCTCTTCCCTACAATCAGCCAAGTGGCAGATACTGAGCTCCTACAAGGCCCGGCATGGGTAAAAGCAGGACAATAGGCTGCATGTCACCATTCCGTTAATACACCCCTATCCACGCATCTTTGAAACATGATTTCAGACCCTTCGCTGGACTGTAATTGAAAAATGCAAATAGACAGCTCGATTTTTTCAGAATGGAAAAAATAATCTCGTTTTGGATTTTTTTTTGACTGGGAAATTTCCCCCTGGTTGACTTAAATCTATTTTAACCCCTCCCCGCCTCTCCCCCCCCCCCTCTTTCCCAGCCCTTTGGAATCGCCCTGGGTACCCCAGAAAGGCTGCACCGTGGCTTCCAGACCATGCAACGTTTTAATCCGCCCCCACGGGCCTCTGCATTGTTGCATCGCAAGGCATGCATGCATCATGCATCTCTAGCCAGCGTTGCGGTGTGGGCGTGCAGCCAGGTTGCATTTTCTGCTGCAGGTGCCCAGGGCTCATTCCCTGCCATCCACGCACACACAAACCTCTGCAGGATCCTGGGGCGGGGTGGAGATGGGGGAGGAGGTGGGGTGGGGGAAGGGCTGTAGTCGAATCGGAGGAAATAAAAAAAACGGGTTCTTTCTTTACCTGCAATCACAGCTGCATCATTCATGTCCTGCCAAGCCAATCAATTGGGCCGCTAGGCGTCCACGTGACTTCCGACGTCTTCCTCCTAACTCTCTGGTCCATCCCTCCCCCGGGCTGGCGCTTGTCTCAGGTTGGGCACTAGGACCTAAGCAAAGCTTCCTTCTGCCTACCGCAAGCGAATGCCCGCCTTCCCTTGACGCCGCAGCCAATAAAAAGACCGAAGTTCAATCGAACGGCGACTGCGGTGCCCAATGGCAAGCGAGTCCAACTGGGACTCGGTCACTGGGACCGAGAGGAGGGTGGGAGCTAGAAGGAGTGGCTCCGGCTCTAGCTTGATCCTGATTTTTGCTCTAGGCGCGCGCCTTGGAAGCAGGGCCCGGGCTGGGGGAGGCGGCGGAGCCCCGCTGCTCGCGCTGCTGCACACCCCGCGGAGCTTTCTCGGATCGCGGGCCCAGTCGGCTGGAGTGAGCTTGGTATTGCACAGCCTGGGGCCGGGGGTGGAGGAGAGGACAAGGATCCGGGGCGTCCGACCCCGGCCCCTTCCACCCCACCCCCTCGCTGCGCCTTTGCAGTGGGCCAGGAGCTCCCCCCTCCCCCCAGGCAGGCTGGGCTCGCAGGAGCACACCTGCCTTGGCATTCCGTTTTGACCAGACCCTCGCGGGCAGGAGGCGATGGGGCTGGGGCCCTGCGCAGGGCTGAGCTGAGTTGCCGCAGTGGGGGGCGGGGCCCAAGCCCCCCCGCCCCCCTCCGGGCTGCACCCGGGCGTGATGGGCCCGGCAGCCCCGCCTGTCCCTCGGGCTGAGCCCCTTTAGCTTCGATCTCCCACCTCCGCGAGCCCAGGCCCTAGCACCCCCAGCCCCCCGCGGGCGTGCCGCAGCGGGCAGCGGGGGCGGGGATGGTGAACTTGGCCTCTATGGTGTGGAGGAGACTCCTTAGGAAACGCTGGGTGCTCGGCTTGGTGTTCGGGCTGTCGCTCATCTATTTCCTCACCAGCACCTTCAAGCAGGTCAGTCAGTCGCACCCCCTTTTGTTGGTTTCTTTTGTCTCTTTCGGCTGTAAAGCTCCAAGGCTGGGGGGGAGGGGAACCTGGATCAGTCCCCCTTCTAGCCCCCAGATCTGGTGCAGTGGTATGTCTCCACTGGGATGGAACTTAGAAAGTGAGAGCAGGACATCAGGGAGAGGATCCCATGTTGGAGATGGGAAGGACCCTGGGTCAGCCAGCCCCACCTCTTTATTTTACAGCTGTGGCAACTGAGGCCCCAGAGAAGTCTGACATTCCCAAGGTCACACAGGTAGCGACAGAATCAGGATTTGACTCCAAATACTTCCCTTTGCCCATTGCACCACTTGCTCCCTCCACCCCCCTCTTAGAACCAGAACTGGGAGGAACCTTTGAACACAGAATGGGGAATGCCAGAGCTGAAAGGCACCTTAGGGTCCCGGAGCCATCTCTTCCAAATGTTTCATTTTAAAGAGAGGGACATTGGCCCCAGAGTTTAGGTTAGGGGATTTACCCTAGATTGGATATTCAAGATTAACTGTTGGACCTCTGTACAAAGGCAGTATTATATTTTCTGCGCCAGAAGTAATGTTAGGGAGAAAGATACTGTGGCTCTTAGTTTTCCAAAGGACCCAGAGTGTCTGGAACCCAGAGGTACTGCATTCCCACTGCCCCGCCCACTTTTCTGGGCCTTAGTTAATTTATCCTTAAAATGGGGCTGAAGCACCCTCCCCTCCCTCCCCTGTCCTCCCACTGCATTAACATCACAGGGATCTGAGAAGATGAGGGAGAAAATGACATCTTGGAGGATGAAGAACACCTGAAAGTGAGCCCAGCCCCGGGATTTTGTTTGTCTTTGCTTTGCGGTTTTCTCAGCCATCACAATTGGGTGCAGTGGGCTGGGTGCCAGTTTTGTGGGTGGCCTGGCTGGGTGGTTGGGGGGGGGGTGGTACCAAATATGTGACCAGGAAGTAAGTGTCCTTGAATGGGCTATAAGGATTGTCTGACTTGGCTGTAATTCCTTGGCAGGAGAGGATGGAAGAATGAGAGAATAAGGAGGGAGAAAAACCATCCAATGTTGCCATTGTGTTTTGTAATTGTTTTGACTGGTACCAGGAAACCACTGGCTTCTCCGAGTTCTTCACCTCCCCTTTATTTTATTTTGATGAAAAGGGGCGAAATGTTTTTATGAATCGTGGCTCTGAAGTAATTTTTAAAATGAAGTCCAGTTGAAATATTTAGCCCAGAGAAGGAAGGGAAGGGTAGGATAGGGTACGTCACTGGCTCTGACAGAGTAGGGCAGTCACGTTCTGAAAGGGATTGGCTTTGTTCTGCTTGGCCCCTGAGGATAGAGCCTGAAACAAATGATGGAAATTGGAAATTTTTTATTTTGGAAAAGAAAAAAATCCCCTCCCAAATGGTGAGGGCTGCCGTGGGAACACAAGTGGGTTCCCCATCAATGGAGGAATCATCAAGCAGATCCTGGAGGGAGGACCACTTGCTTAGAGGTCGTTTAGAGGATAGGACCTGCCAGATGGGAGATTCTGGGGACACAAACAAGATCTCTGCCTGAAGGAGTTTATAATTTCCTGGATGGGATGTAGAGGAGATTCTCATTCCAGCTTGGTGAAATATATGCAGCGGGTGCTTTAATACTGTTTAAAATGTCACCATATCAAAGGTCCATCAGTCAACCAGCCGCCATTTTATGGAATGAGAGTATTTGTGGATTGGTGGGTGCAGAGTTGTTAGAGTCAGATCTGGGTTTAACTTCCCACCTCTGGCAAATGCTGTGTGACCTGGAATACCATCACAGTGCTCTAGGGCAGAAGTATCCAACAGGGCTGCCTTGTGGCCATTCACTGGGTTAAAATGATTGGTAAATAGTTAATAAAATATGTAAAAATACAATAGGACATAGATGAGACTAATATATGGTTTTCTAAGTCATTATACTGTAGTATGGATCTAGGACATGGGTCCTGGTTCCTTTTGAGTTTGACACAACTGCTTCAGGACCCAAAGTTAGTACCTGCATTGGTAGAGGGAAGTTCCTTACCTGAGAGTTCCCTATGTCCATGACATCGTAAATCTAATCCCTATCCCTATGCATTTGGAGGGCTTCATGTAGGAGGTAGCACCAAAGCTGATCTCTGTTTTGGATAGAGAATGAAGTCTGGAGTCAGGAAGATCTGAGTTCAAATCTGGCCATGGATACTTATTAGCTGTATGATCCTGGGCAAGTCACTTTACCATGTTTGCCCCAGTTTCCTCATCTGTAAAATGGGTAAGAGAAGGAAATGGCAAACCACTCTGGTATCTTTGCCAAGAAAATCCTAAATGGGGTCACAAAGATGTGGGCGTGATTAAAAATGTTTTATCAATCCAAAATCAGTCAGGAGGGAGAGCATTCCAGGTATAAGAGACAGCCTGTGCAAGAAGGCATTAAGGTGAGATGTAGAATGCTGGGTGCAGGGAACAATAGCTAGGCTGGTGTGTTTGAAAGGGTGTGAACAAGTGAGTGATGTTCAGTAAACCAGTGATTCTTTATGTGTGGATAGTCTCCATTAGGGTAGAGTGTGGGATTCAGGTTAGGAAGACCCAAGTTTGAATTCTGCCTCTGTTACTTCCTTGCTGTGTGATCCTGGACAAGTCACTTAACCCTTTTCAGCCTCATTTTCCTAATTTGTAAAATGAGGATTATAGTAACACTTCTCAGGGTGGTTGTGGAAATCAAGTGAGATAATATGTAAAGCGATGTAAGTGCTAGTTATTATAATCAGCAAAATCCCCCTCCCCAATTTTATCTCCTCCCAACTTAAGGCAACCAGCATTTCTTAGATGCTTATTCAGTGCCAGGCACTGTGCTGAGGTCTGGGAATGGAAAGAAAGGCAGAGATAACCCCTGCTCTCAAAGAGATTACATTCTAGTGGTCCATCTACAAGGGACTTCTGAGACCATTGAGTCCAAGCCCCTTATTTTACAGATGAGGAAAATGAGCCCCAGAGAGGGTCAGTTGACTTACCCAAGGTTTCAAGGGAGGATTTGAACCAGGGGCTATTGGCTTCTCTTTCTATTCTGCCACTCGACCTTCCTTACTCAGTTGCCAACCCCCACCAGAGAAGGTTGAACCTTCTCTGAACTCAGTTGGCAAAGCCTTTCTAATTTGACTGGACCCTCTAGAAACACTCCAGCCCCCCAAGCTTTAGAGAAGGGGCTTACATTTTCTCTGACTTCTGGAAAAGTTCTTTGGATTCAGAGCTAACTGGGGACTTAGAGATCATAAACGTCGACCTAGAAGGGATTTGAGAGGCCCCTCTAACTCCTGTCATTTTATAGATGAGACACTGAAATTCAGAAGAAGGGAAGTGATTTGCTTAAGGTTAGATAATCAGGGGCAGAATCTGGATTTGAATCCAGGTCCTCAGAGGTCAAATTCCAAACTCTTTCCACTCTCTAGTCCAACTCCCCTCATTTTTACAGATAAAAAAAAAATTAAGGCTCAGAGAGGAGCCACTATTACTACTAATAAATAATAGTTAATGCCTTGTAAATAATAAATAACTAGAGATGGGAGCTCCTAGGTTCAAATATGACCTCAGACACTTCCCAGCTGTGTGACCCTGGTCAAGTCACTTGACCCCCCATTGCCTAACCCTTACCACTCTTCTGCCTTGGAGCCAATACATAGTATTGACTCCAAGACGGAAGGTAAGGGTTTAAAAAAATAATAATAATAAATAACTAGTATATGGGCAGCTGGGCGGTACCATAGTGTATGGAGCACTAGACTTGGAGTCCAGAAGACTCATCTTCCTGAATTCAACTTGGCCTGAGACATGTCTTAGCTGTGTGATCCTGGGCAAGTCATTTCACTCTGTTTGGAAAGGAAATGGCCAACTACTCCAGGATATTTGCCAAGAAAACCCCAAATGGGTTGTGAAAAGTTGACAACTGGAAAATTACTAAAAAACATTTATGTTCTATATGTGACAAACATATATTAAGGCTAGCAAAACATATTACAGCTATCTCACTTGAAACACACCAACATGGAGGTAGGTACCATTACTACCCCCATTTTACAATGGAGGAAACTGAGGCAGGCAGTGGTTAAGTGGCTTGCCCAGAGCCCCAAGCTGGTTCTAGGCTTATGGATCTAAAACCAAAGGGAGCTAGATGAACTAGAGGTCGTCTATTCTGACCTCATTTTCTAGTACACAGAATAAAAAGAAGCAGAGACTCATAGAGGGGAAGTCTGGATTCACACCCAGATCCTCTGACTCCCAGTTTCAGCCTCCTGTTCACTGTGCCAAACTGTGCCACCCTCTTCTCCCAATCTACAGCACTTTACAAGTACAAGGGTAAAAGAGTAAGAGCATTTCCTTAGCTTTGGGATCTGGTTTATGGTGCTCTGACCACCCTCCCCATAGGTTCTCTGGCTGTTCCTTGTCAGCAGCATTTGGAGCCCCTCTTTAGTAAACCCAGAGCCCGATTCTGCCCTTCCTGGAGCTTGAATCAGTGTGGTTCCTCTTCTCCATCTTGTTTTACAGATAAGGAAACTGAGGCCATCGAGGTTAAGTGAATATTTTACATCTGCCTAGAATAATGAAAACTTTAGGAGTAAAGCTTCTTCCTCTTGTCCTCCCTCTCGTCTCCAGTTTGGTACAGAGTAGCAGCTTAATAAATGGGACATCGTAGGAGCTTAATAAATGCTTACTATTCTTGAACAGATTTTTGTTGGGGTCTGGGTTGATTTGGTTCCATAACCTTCCCCTTCTCCCGGCTATGAGATTTGGGCACTTCTAGCTCCAAACTCCCAGGGGCTCTTAGCAACTTGCTTAAGGTAGAAACTGAGGCATTTGAGCAATGGCTATTGCTGTCACGAAGCCCCAGAAAATTGGCCATCAGATCAAGTGAGGGAATGAGTGTTCTCCTGGCCACCTTCAGAACAGCCATAAACATTAACAGGTATTCTTTGTCATGGGTGACTTCCTTCTGGCTTACCTCTTCAGTTCCTTCCTCTTTGAGCGGTTTAGGGAAGGTAGCTGGGGGCCAGAGGCCTGTGTGGTTTGGGCTGAGGTCAGGAGACTGTGGTCTGACTCGTCACTGTCAACATTTCTTGAAAAGAATGTAAAAATTGTGTCTGCTCTTAACAAAAGGCCACGTTTTTAAATGACGTCATTTCATCTCCCGATAAATACTTTCCACCTCCCGAAGCTGCAGGTGAGCATCTCTGCCGTGGAATTCAGGCATTGAAAATATCTCCATATCCATACTTCAGTTTCAGCCGTTTCCTTCCTTTGTCATCTTTTGCCATTTCTTTTGTGCCCTCATAGACATTACTCTGAGAAGCAGCCTGTGGCCTTCCTCAGACTGCCAGGTGGTAAACCTCTGCCTTAGAACAAAGATTTTTTTTTTTTAACTCATGGATCCACGATCGATGTGGCCATTCGGTTTCATTACCAAGTAAGGCCCATTTCCTTTGTGCCCGATGGCTCTTAAAGCCCTGTCTTACAGAGGCCCATACAAGGATGAGGGCTGTAAAGGAAGCATCATCGGCCCTATTTCACAGGTGAGAAGTCAACCCACAGAAAAGTGAAATGACTGTCACTGGTATAAAGCTTTCACACACACAAAAATGCTTGTGTGTGTGTTTATGTGTATATAAGATATATACAAACACATATTTTTATTAGATATTCCCTAGGTTAGATATAGTAATGGGGAGAGAGACAGACAGGGAGAGAGGAGACAGATAGACAGACAGAGGGATATAGAGAGACAGAAAGAGAGAGAGAGAGAGAGAGAGAGAGAGAGAGAGAGAGAGAGAGAGAGAGAGAGAGAGAGAGAGAGAGAGAGAGAGAGAGAGAGAGAGAGGAGACAAGACATAGGAGAAAGAGGAGATGGGGGAGAGAGAGAAGGAGAAGGAGGGAGACAGACAGACAGAGAGACAGAAAGAGAGAGAAAGAGAGAGAGGGGAGACAAGACATAGGAGAAAGAGGAGACAAGGGAGGGGGAGAGAGAGAGAGAGAGGAGAAGGAAGGAGGGAGGGAGACAGACAGACAGAAAGAGAGAGAGAAAGAAAGAAAGAAAGAGGGGAGACAAGACATAGGAGAAAGAGGAGACAAGGGAGGGGGAGAGAGAGAGAGAGAGGAGAAGGAAGGAGGGAGGGAGACAGACAGACAGACAGATACTCTCTTTGCTCCAACATTCCCTGTTCCAAGTTCCCTTTCTACTCTGATCTTGTGTCTGACATTCTCTGTTCTGAGGTCCTTTTTAGTTCTGAAATCCCTATTCTAAGCTCCCTCCCAGCTCTGCCATTCCCTTTTCTATGTCCCTCCCTGTTCTCAGGCTCCTATTTTGCTCTGACATTGTCTAACATTGCCTATTCTTCTCAGCTTTGCTATTCCCTCATCTAGGGCCCCCCCAGCTCTGCCATTCCTTATTCTTAGATCCCTCCCCCTTTTATTATTAGATATTCTCTAAGACTATTGATTGGTAAATCGAACCCACCGAAATATGTAAAAGTTATTCTTCACTGGGGACTCCTTACGTAGATGAAATCATGGGTCTAGGTAGAAAAAAAGGAGATCCTTAGCACAGCTGAGGCAGGAATCTGTTTGTTTTCTAGAGAACAGAAGAGCCAGCATTTATAGGGCATTTTAAGATTTGCAAAGCATTTCACAATGATTATCTTCATTTGATCTTTACAACAACCCTGGGAGGTGGGTGCTTTTATGAGTCTCATTTTACAGATGAGGAAAAGGGCAAACAGAGGTTAAGTGACTTGATCAGGGTCACACAGCTAGCAAGTGTC
This sequence comes from Monodelphis domestica, assembly GCF_027887165.1. Lineage (NCBI taxonomy): Eukaryota > Metazoa > Chordata > Mammalia > Didelphimorphia > Didelphidae > Monodelphis > Monodelphis domestica. The sequence continues at coordinate 35,007,762 of NC_077229.1, forward strand.
TGGGGCTAGGGAGCTTCTTGATTCCAAGTCCTACACGTCCTCTATTTGCCTCACATGTTTACTTAAAGCACGACTAGAAATCTGAGTGGTTGGGCTTTCTTCGGAGCTTTTCTCTGTCTTAGTATCAATTCTAAAAACAAAAGAGCAGCAAGGGCTGAGAAATCAGGATTAAATGACTTGCCCAGGGTCACACAGATAGGAAGTGTTGGAGGCTAGATTTGAACCCAGATCCTCCTTGAAATTTTTCTTTTTTTCTTTTTAAGTGTTGAGATTTTCCCAGATATCATCCAGTTCTGGTAACCATGAAACATCAATATTGTGTAAAAGCCATTCACATGCTCACTGCTGTTTTTTTTCTGGTCCTTTTTGTAGGAGGAGAGGGCAGTGAGAGATCGGAATCTCCTCCAGATTCAAGACCGTGAACAGCCCATTCCATGGAAAGTGCAGTTCAACCTGGGCAACAGCAGTCGCCCAAGCAACCAGTGTCGGAACTCCATTCAAGGGAAGCTTCTCATTACGGATGAGCTAGGTATGGTCCTGTCTCTCTCAACAAGAGTCAGCTCAGCTGTTCACGTGTTCCCCCTCTCTGAACCTTCTATTGTTCATCTGTAGAAAGAGGAAAATGGACAAGATCTCAGTTTCCCCATCTGTAAAATAGGGATAATTATACCCACAGACTACTCCATAGAGAAGGTAAGTTGGTGAGTAATTTTTAGGAAGTTCAGGACACTGTGCTAAGTGCAAGAAAAGCAACAGGATGGATCTTGCCCTCCGTAAGCTCACATTCTAATGGAGAAGCCAGCATGTTAACAGCTATGTACACACAAGACATAAAGCATGAATGGGAGGCGATCTCAGAAGGAAGGGACTAGCAGCTGGGGGAGGAAGAAGAAGGAAGACAGAGGGGGAGATCTTGAAAATAGCCAACAGGCAGAGATGAGAAGGGAGAGAGCATTTCAGTGGGAGAAGCTAGTGAAAATGCCAAGAGTGGGGAGAACAAGATGGTACAATGGATAGAGTTCTGGGCTTGGAGTTGGGAAGATGAAAGTTCAAATCTAGCTTCAACCACTAACTTGCTAAGTGACCCTGGGCAAGTCACTTCAACATGTTTATCTCAAAAAAAAAAATTACCAGGGATCAGAGAGATGGAGAGTGTCAAATGAAGGAAATATTTATTTAGCGCTTACTGAATTGTATTGCAAAACTCTGTTAAGTGCTAGGGATACAAATAGAAAAGTTAGCCAGTTCCTGTTCCCAAGGAACTTCGATCCTAACTGAGGGGACAGTGAGTGGAAATGGCATTTTAAAGTAATCTGGTTGGCTGCTGTGCCCTAAGAACTATGGGATCTTTCCATTGTGTTTACAGCTGAAATATGGTTTACTAGGTTTCAGCTGTGAATCATATGGAACTGTCCCATGGTCCTTAGGGCAGTTGAGTTTAAATGACTTGCCCAGCATCCCACAGCCAGGAATTGTGTTTTAATGGCTGAGTGGAGAATTGTCTAAACTGGAGAATGACTTAGGCTGGGAGACCCACTAGAAGTTATTGCAGTAATCCAGGCAAAAAGGGCTTTTCCCGGAGGGTGGCCATGTCAGGAAGGATGGGGACAAAGGAGAGATGTTGCAAAGCAACAGATTGGATCTGGAGGCTTTGGATTGAGTGAGGAATCAAGGATGATGTGATGGTTGTGGACCTGGAGGGCTGAGAGATTGGTCAAGACTTTTAGTGGGGAAGTCAGAAAAAGGGGGAGGGTTTGGAGAAAAAGATAACATATTTTTTTGAAGATTTTGAGTTTTAATTTGGAATGAGATCTGAGGGGCAGCTAGGTGTCTTGGAACATAAACGTGCCGGGTCTAGATTCAGGAGATCCTGGGTTCAAGTCTGCCCTGGTTGTATGACCCTGAACAAGTTACTTAACCTTGATTACCCAGTCCTTGTTGCTCCTTTGTCTAAGAATCAATACTGAGCTGGGAGGGAAGAGTTTTAAGAAAAGAGAGGAAAGAAATAAGATCATAACCTCCTTTGGAGTCCTCAGCTAGAAAAAGGAAATGGGGTGACCAAGTCCCAGATAGGGGAGATTTTGCCCAAGTGTGGACCTCTAGTCAACACATTTTTGGATCCCTCTAAGATTCCCAAACCTTCTCTCTTTAAACTCACTTTTCTTGCTTAACTAGTGGTGATAAATCATGCCAATATGGCGCTATTAAAAAGCACAAGTCAGACACCCTTTCCCCACCAGGACACCTCAGAACAGGGTTTCACTGTGGGTCTCTGCCACAAATGGATGATAACTTATAAGTCTTAACAGCTGGATCCACGAGTCCCACAAACCATGACAGCCGGTCTGGAGCTCTAATCACAGGGTTTGCCTTGTTGAGAACAATCCCTCAAAATTATTGGTTACTCCCTTTCCTCGCCGCCTCGGAGAGCATCCGAGGAGATCATCGGCTCCAGCTTCATCCTGGGATTTCTCTTTGGTTTTCAAGGTTACGTCTGTGAAAGGAAGGATCTGCTCGTGAATGGCTGCTGTAACGTCAATGCCGCCAGCGCCAGGCGCTTCTGGTGTGATGGCTGCTTGGCCAACGGCTGCTGTGGCGCCTACGAATACTGTGTCTCCTGCTGTCTGCAGCCCAGCAAGGTACGTCATCGTTGTGGTGGGGGTTCTGAGTTGCACCTGCCATGAAGGGGGATGCGTGTTCTTTCTAGCCTTATTCCAAAAGTAGGGATTGCTCTTACACCTAGTTTATAGATGTAAAAGGGGACTACAGGAAGTCTGGGTGACTCATCCCATTCACACAGCTAGCGTCCAAGAGGAAATTGTAATTTGGGTCTTCCTGACTCATCGTCCAGACCATGCTTTGGAAGGGAGAAGGAAATGGGATGCCATGAAGAGAGCCAAAGATTAGGAGTTGAATGAGGGGGGAGTTACGTTCCTTATTACCTGTGTGGCCTTGAACAAATTACTACTCCCTCTGCCTCAGTTTCCTTTTCTGTACAAATGAAGAAACTGGTTGATCACTCAGCTAGAGAGCACCATATATATATATATATAAATTATATAGATGTATAATTTGATTTCTCACCAGGTTTATATTTTATATATATATATATTTCTATTACATAAACGTATTCACAATACATATGATTTCTATATCACCAGTGGTATAAATCTGTAAGCCTTATATTGCCAGAGGAATCTGGTGGTCCACAGGCAGTGTCTGAGTGCCTGTTTTTCCCCAATCTCACCAACATGGAGCGTTACCTCTGATCATTTGTCAAAGATACACAGTTTGCATTTCTCCTAGACACATCTCTTCTTCTTCTTTCCTCTCCCTCCCTTCCTGTTCTTTATTTTGTGACTATTATTTAGACTCCTGCTGGGAACCTCTTTCAGAACCTGTTAGCCGTGACAGGAAGTCAATTCCTATAACCCAACCCATGTTTACAAGGAAAGAAGATTGTTTCCAGCCAAATGGGTAGCACCAGACCATTGTGAGGATAATAGCATTCCTTTTAGAAAAGACACATCCTTATCTTATGGCGCCATGGGATTTAGAGTCAGGATTAGAATTCTAACTGTGTGACTTTGGGCAGCTCATTTCCCTGGGTCTCAGTTTCCTCATCCACAAAATGAAGAAATTGGATTAAATAGTCTTGATTCTCAAGCTATGTCCCCCTGTTCCTTCCTGGGACCAAGCTTCCCTTGATCTGCTAGCATCCTACAGTTTAAACCTCCTCTGTTTCCTCAGCAATTACTCTTAGAAAGGTTCCTCAACCAGGCTGCGGCGGCATTCCAGAATCTCTTCATGGCCGTGGAAGATCACTTTGAGCTGTGTCTGGCCAAATGCAGGACTTCGTCCCAGGTCAGGAGATGGAATTGGGTGCACTGAGATGGGACGGAGAGGAGGGGGGAAGAATTGGGGAAATCAGCTCTTTGGGATGGGCTGGAGGTCAGGCTAGGAATTGAGATCAAGCCCGAGCAAGCATTTATTTACAGAGTCCTTCTGTGTGCCTCTAGTCTTATAAGTGCTAGAGATTCAGAGACAAAACTGAAAGAGGGTGACAGTAATTACATAAAATGAGTCACAATGTATTTTTTAAAAATTGTGAGGCTTTTTTTAATGACTGAGATCGACTCCATTCAATATAACAAGCATTTATTAAGTGCCTTTTGTGTAGCAAGGATATCAAAACAGAATGTCTCTCACTTCGAAGAGCTTCTAGAAGGGGGATTGGAATTGTCTTGCATTCTTCATTCTAAACTGACCTGTTCGCTATTCATTGAGCCTATAGGCATTCCATCTCCCATCTCTAGGTCTTTTCAGGCTGTCCCCTCATGTCTGGAATGCCCAGCCTTCCATCTTGTCCCTCTCAGAATCGCTCACTACATTTGAAGCTCCAGATAGATGGAAGGCAATCTAACAGCTGGAGAGACTGAGAAAGTTTAGCATCATAGGTCCTCTGTAGGGGAACTTTTAAAAAAATTCTCCTAATACCATCATTATTGAGGAGGCAAAAGGATCCTACACAGAATAGAGGGCCTTTTTTCCCCCCAAAAATCCTTACCTTCTGCCTTAGAAGTTATATTAAGTATTGGTTCCAAGGCAGAAGAGCAGTAAGCATTAGGCAGTGGAGTTTAGGTGACTTGCGCAAGATCATATAGTTAGGAAGAACCTGAGGCCAGATTTGAAGCCAGGACCACCTCCTCTCTCCAAGCCTGGCACTCTATCCACTCAGCCACTAATTTTTGTTGTGGGAATGACCCTTCCTTCAATCCTCCTCCCCTTCCTTTCTTTTAAACTTTTCCCTTCTGTCTTCGTATCAACTCTAGTATCAGGAACCCCTCCTGACTTTGCCATGCTTGTCCTTAATATTGGACACCGTCATCTTGTCAGGATGACATCTGAAATTATTTCCAGCTTGGTAGAATCCACCTGAGCTTGTTTTCCATGCCTGGAGCCTTTGAGAAGCAACGGTCTCATGGAAAGATAGAAGCAGAGGTCTCTTTGGAAGATCCTTCAGAAGGATTCCTTCATGAGGAGATACAAGAGCTATAGTCAGCCAGTTCAACATGGAGAAGTAAAAACACACATGAAAGGTTAAAGGAAAAGTGGGCCTCCTCCTCCATTGCCATCCTGGGAAATTTCTCCCCAAAATGGAATCCACAGACATCCTTCAGCTCAAGTGTACGGATTGTCCCAATGTTGCCTGGAAAAGAGGCTTTCATGCCTGAGAAAAGTCTTTGTTTCCTGCCCTTCCCACCATAAAATCCATTAGCAAATAACTGCTTGTTTGAGGTTAGAGGAGCATTCTGGGAGTTGACAAAAGGGTTGGTTTTTCCTAGTAGCTGTAACTTCTTGGTGAGGGAGGAAGGTTAAACATAAGCAGATCCATTCATGGGATGGTTACATTTTTCCAAATGTGTTTTTCCTTTCCTTTTTAAAAAATAAATCTAGTACATATTTTTAATAGTCATTTTTGGAAAGAAAAAAAAGTTGAGTTCCAAATTCTCTCCTTCCCTCTCACACCCATTGAAAAGCAAATCAACATGATATTAATTCTACATATGAAATCATTCAAAACCTATTCCCATGTTAGCCCTGTCTCAGGGGTATGAAGGGAGGAATAAAATAAACAGATAAAAGTATGCTTCAAACGGTACCCAGAGTTCATCAGTTCTCTCTTTGGAGATGGATAACATTTTTTAACACAAGCCCTTTGGAATTGTCCTGGACCATTTGTATTTTGCTGAGCATCGCCAAGTCGTTCACAGTTGTTACAGTGTTGTTCTTGCTGTGTACAATCTTCTCCTGGTTCTTCTCACTTCATTTTACATCACGTCGTGTAAATCTTTCCAGGTTTTTCTAAAATCTCGAAATGGTCTGGGAGTGGTTTCCTTCTTGTGTCCCCAATGCTTAATTATAGTGGCCAGCGCATAGTAGGTATTTAAGAAATCATTTGGAGCCAGAAACACCCAAGCTAAAATCCTGGCTTTGGTACATCCTGGCTGGAAAACACTGAGCAAGTCACACTCTCTTAGAGCTCTGAACAACAAAGTCTTATTACAGAGGAGCTGCTAACTTGTATTTGTTGAGGGATTTCTTCACGGAAGAGTTTCTTTTACTAATACTAATCAAATCGCAGATTCACTCCCTAGTCTTCTCCCTACCCGTAAATTCTTTATATTTCAAGGCAGCTGAGTGGTGTGGCAGATGGAAGATGAAATGATGGCAGAAACAAGGGTTCAATCTTCTGAGCACATTGATTTATTAAGTGATGCATGGCCCCTTCCTCAGCTTAGAGCTGGACTCCAAATCCAGGGTGAACGGTTCATTAAAAGGGAACAATACATCAAGCAATCTGATTTCATATCAGAGGAAAGATTAGGGACTTTCCAAGTTGGGAGGGAAAGACTGAATAGATGCAATTTCCTGAAATAATTTTAAAAAAAAAGAAAAAGAAGTATCCTACTTCCCCCGTGTCTAGAAACAATCAAAGAAACCCAGAAACAATAACTGATTGATGGGTGTGAGACCGGTTTTCAGATAAGGCAGATGGATTCCTTGAGATGGACAATTATGAGAAAACTCCTTGCCTCCATCAGTCGATATTTCTGGTCACCATCCTCTTGGTTCTCCGTTAATGGTCTCCAAACAGTAGGCACAGGTGGTCCATTTTCCAGCCACCCAGGGTGAGGTTCAAACAGTACAATAAGTTTTGTTTTTTTTCCCAATTCCCGCAATTGAATAAAGTTTCCTCAAAGGACAGAAGTTGGACTAGACCCATAATTGAATAGAAAGGGAACTGAGCCAGCTCCAAAAAAGGTTTTGCACAATCAAAACCAAAAGCAAGATTACAAGGAAAGCAGGACACTAGAGGAAAAAATTAACAGCCAATTTCTCTGATAAAGGCTGTAACTATATAGGGAACTGAATCCAATTTATAAAAATATGAGTTGTTCTCCAGTTGACAAATGATCAAAGGAAATAACTAGGCAGCTTTCAGAAGAAATCAAAGCAATCTACAATCATATGAAAAAATACTCCAAATTACTCCTGATTAGAGAGATGCAAATGAAAACTGTGAGGTCCCACCTCCCACCTGTTAGATTAGCCAATCTGACAGCAAAGAAAAATGGCAAATGTGGAAAAATTGGAGCTCACCGTGCTTTGTGGTGCTGGTGCTGGTGGTCTGAACTAGTCTAGCTATCCTGGAGAACAATTTGGAACTATACCTTTTGATCCACTACAAAGTCTGTCGCCCAAAGAAATTTAAAAAAAAAAAGGAAATTAGTGACTTTTTTTGTGGTGCCACAGAATTGAAAATTGAGGGATATGCTCATCTCTTGTGGGTGACTGATACAAAAATTAAATCTCTAATAAAAATATTATATTTTAAGAGATTTATTAAAGATCATTAGAAATCAAGGAATAAAGAAGATACAAAATAAAGACCACGTGCCCATGGTTGGTTAGCCATTTTTTAGTCAACCCCACTCACCACCATCACTGCTGATTCTACATCAGAGAGGAGGAGCCTCAATGCCCATGCCCTTTATCCTCTGTCTACAGGAAGTACTTAATGACAGGAAGTCAGTGGGCTATTGGGATATGTAGGGTTTTTTTAGGGGAACAGATTTTCAATTATACACTGAAAAATATGGGGCATATACTTGTGATGGGATACTATTGTGCTATGGGAAATATGATTTCAGAAAAACCTGGGAAGACGTACATGAACTGATTCAGAATGAAGAGAGCAGAACAAGTGGAATAGTGTCTACAATAACAGCAGCATTATACAATGAACAACTGTGGATGACTTAGCTACTTCAATTAATACAGTGATCCTAGACAATTTCAGAGGACCCATAATGAAAAGGGAATTGGTCAAATTTGAGTGTAGATTAAAGCATAATTTTTCATAATTCTTTTTATTTTTCTTGCCTTTTTTTGGCAATATGGCCAATACAGAAACATGTTTTGCATGATTTCACAGGTATAATTGATCATTTTTTGCCTTCTTAGTAGGTGTGAGGGAAGGACAGGGAGAGAATTTGGAACTCAAAATTTTTAAATGAGTGTTAAATAATTTTTTAAAGAAAGCCAAAAAAAAAACCCAACCCAAACTGCTGCTGTGAAAGAATATATTCCTCCATATGTCATATTCCCCTTATTTAGAATGTGAGCTCCTTGAGGACAGGGATAATTATTCTATCTCCTACACTTAGCAAAGTGGCTTGCATACAGCCGGTGCTTCATTAATGTTTATTGAATCGCCTTCCTAAATAATGCCCGTTTGTTCATTTGGAATGAGAAGCAGCTAGAATCCAACAGTGAGTTTGTGATCAAGATGTCCCAAATCGTCTATTTCCTTCTTCCAGATCGGAAAGTCGGGTCAACCCCCTTCCCTATTTATCCCCCGCTTTTCTCTCTCCCTTCTCATTTTTCTCTCTCTCGCTCCCAATCAAGGAGTCTTTCTTCTTCTTCCCCCACAGAGCGTGCAACATGAGAACACCTACAGGGACCCCATTGCAAAGTACTGCTATGGAGAGAACCCGCCAGAACTTTTCCCTGCCTGAGGAGGGATGGCGGTGGAAAGAACACAGGAGGCTGGACCCTGGAGAAGACTTCATTCAGCCTGTGCTCGGATCGGGGAAGGGTATCTCTTCGGACTCAACATGAGCGCAGGGGCTAGAAGACTTCCCCCTCCAGTGGGTGCTGGTCCTCTGCCTGCCCCAGTGTGAGCTGGAGGAGGATGCCAACAGGGACCATGAGACCCAGCCACCCACTCGCTCTCCCCCTGCTGGGCGGACGGGTTCTCTCGGGCCACAGGTGGTTGGAGTTCCTCCAGTGGGGCAGATCTTCCCCCTTTCCTTTCCCCTCTCCTCCCTTTCTACAGAAGGGAACTGGGAGTTCTGCCCCTTTGGATGGGCTTTGGGTTCAATGTTCTGCTTGTGGCCTAAGCCTGGCTTTGTATATAATTGTAAATTATTTATTGGACGGGTTTGGGAGAGTAGAACAGAGAAGTAGTTCCTGCAGCCAAAACCTATTGCCTTTCAGCTTCTAGTCCGACGTGCCCCAGAGCAAAAGATACGATTTCTGCCCATCCCTCCGCTTAATTCAGAGGATGCTTGTACGCATCAGTGGCTCTTTTCCAGGGGCTCAGGCTTCTCCCACCCAGGAACAGTGGAATGTCTTCCAGGGGAGGGAGGGACAAGCCCTGATGCTGAACGTTCTTAATGTCAGCGGTGCCGGGTGACCGTCAGCCTGACGTACGGAATAATCGGATACCTCCCCGGAGACGCGGCTGGTCTCTCCTTAGGGGTTGGCTCACGCCCTGGCATTTAAGGGAACCGGGTCCCCCCCCCCCCCCCGAGTTTCAGGCTAGAATCGTCCAGAAGTTTCTGATTCTCCACGTCCTGCCCCGAGTTGCTCCCTGGAAAAATCAGCCCCGTTTCTGTTGGCCACGATGGAACTGTTGAGCGCGCCCTTGCTGTGTGCGCCTGTGTCCGGGGCCAACGCGCTGTCTGTCGCGTGCTTTCTGCATTGCTTTCCCCTGCCCTGAACTGACATTTCGGGTCCTCGTTTCCCAGTTTTGAGAGGTCTCCCTCTGTTTTTATGCCCCCGGGCTGAGAAGAGGGGTGGCCACTTCCGTCACTATCTCTTGATGGGTTGGTGCGTCGCCGTCCCCCAGATTTTGGAGCTGATGAAGAAAGAGGCTTTGGGGAGGTGATCCAGAGAACACGGCTGTGGGAGTCCAGAGACCCGAGTTCAGATGTCTCCGTATCTTGCTCTTTGCTGTCTGTATAATTGAGAGTGCTGGATTGAATGATTTGTAGAATCCCTTTTAACCTTGATTCTCTGTTCTAGCTCCCTGTCCTTCCAGCCAACCTCCTCTCTGCCCAGTTCTGATGCTTTCTCAGGATGTTCTGTGTGCTAGGTGACCCCTCCCCAGATTTGCCCCCTGCGCTAAGGGCCCCCCCAGCTTTGCTGCTTGCTTCAGATGCTAAATGCCCCCCCAGCTTTGTTCTTGTTCTGTGTGCCAAGGGCCCCCCAGCTTTGCTGCTTGCTTCAGATGCTGTTTGCTCCCCCCGCTTCGCTTCTTGTGCTAAGGGGTCTGTCGCCCCCACCTCCGCTCCAGCTTTTCTCTGTGTGCTAAGGGCCCCCCAAGCTTTGCTCCTTGTTCTGTGTGCTAAGCCCCCCCAGCTTCGCTGCTTGCTTTACATGCTAAGCCCCCCCCCCAGCTTTGCTTCCGGCGCTAAGACCCCCCAGCTCTGCTGCTTGCTTTGCGTGCTAAATGTCCCCCAGCTTTGCTTCCGGCGCTAAGCCCCCCAGCTTTGCTGCTTGCTCTGTGTGCTAAATGCCCTCCCCCCGCTTTGCTGCTTGCTTTATGTGCTGTGAGCTCCCCCCCCCCCCAGCTTTGCTCCTTTCTATGTGCTAAGAGCTCCCACTGCTCAGCTTTGCTGCTTGCTTCTTGTGCTAAAGCCCCCCCCCCCCCCGCCAGCTTTGCTTCTTGCGCTAAGCCCCTCTGCCAGCTTTGCTGCTTGCTCTGTGTGCTAAAGCTCTGCCCCCCCCAGCTTCGCTCCTGGCTCCGTGTGCTAAGGGCCCTCCTGTGTCCCCCCCCCAGCTCTGCTCCTCACTCCATGCTAAGGCTCCCCCCTCCTAGCTTTGTTCCTTATTCCATACGCTAAGGGCCCCCCACCAACTTTGCTGCTTTGTCTGTGACTGAGGGCCCCCCCCCCCTCCGTGTGCTAAGGGGTCCCACACACAGGCCACAAACCTGATTCTTTCTTGGGCTCAATGGGAAGAGCTCCTCCCCCTGGCCGCCCTCCCAGCCCACTTCCCCCAAGGGCTGATGCTTTTTTGGACAGAATGGTGAGGCCTACACTCCCGCCGGACGCTCTGATGTTTTCCTGGTCTGTGCCCCAAGAGCTCCCCCCGCCCGGCCTTCCTCCCCAGCTTGAATGCTTGTCTGTGTGACAAAGGCTTCTCCCTCGGTTTGGGAGCAAAGTGCGTTCTCTCCCCTCCCCCCAAAAGCTCTGATGTTTTCTGCTCATGTAGTAAGAGCCCCCCCCCCCCCCCCGTGTGCTAGGGGCTCCTCCTGTTTCCCCACCCCAATAAAAAAGCTCTGATACTTTCTTGGTCTGTGTACTAAGAATTCCCCCAACTGATGCTTGGTCTGTGTGCTAAGAGCTCTTCCTGCCTTGCCACCTCCCCCCCCCCAAAAAAAAAATTCTGATGCTTTCTTGGTCTGTGGCTAGAACCTCCTCCCTCCCTCCCGCCTTCCTTCTCCTCCTTGCCCCCCCCCCCCAGCTCCAATGCTTGCTCTGGGTCCTCCCCCCTCCCCCTGCTCAAACTGAGCTCTTATGTTTGTGGTGATACCTGTTTACATTACACGGATCCTGAACAATGTCTCATTCATTCTCACTGTCATACTTTGGGTGTGCACCCGTCTGTGCTCTTGCTTCCCTTCTCTAGCCTCCCATTATCTGGAGGTGGCATTCCCTTCCACCATCTTGGATTCCAGCAGGCTTTATTTCCTGTCTCCATCCTCTTCGTCCCCAGTCAGTTTCTAGTTTTCTTATCACATCCGATAACCACCGTCACACGTTTTCCCCTTACCTTGGACCCAACAACCTTGGGAAGCTTGGCTGTTGGGTTCTTCTTGTCATGCACAATAACCACCATTACATTTTTCTGCCTATTACCTTGGACCCAACAACCCTACGGAAGGTTGGGTAATGTGTTCGGTTGTGGTCATGTAGAATTAACTCACCATTACGTGTTTTCCCCCTTACCTTGGACCCAACAACCCTACGGAAGGTTGGGTAATCCGCTCTCTTGTCATGTAGAATAACTCACCATTACGTGTTCTCCCCATTACCTTGGACCCAACAACCCTACGGAAGGTTGGGTAATGTGTTCTGTTGTGGTCATGTAGAATAACTCACCATTACGTGTTTTCCCCCTTACCTTGGACCCAACAACCCTACGGAAGGTTGGGTAATCCGCTCTCTTGTCATGTAGAATAACTCACCATTACGTGTTCTCCCCATTACCTTGGACCCAACAACCCTACGGAAGGTTGGGTAATGTGTTCTGTTGTGGTCATGTAGAATAACTCACCATTAGGTGTTTTCCCCCTTACCTTGGACCCAACAATTCTACAGAAGGTTGGGTAATCCGCTCTCTTGTCATGTAGAATAACTCACCATTACGTGTTTCCCCCCTTACCTTGGACCCAACAACCCTACGGAAGGTTGGGTAATGTGTTCTGTTGTGGTCATGTAGAATAACTCACCATTAGGTGTTTTCCCCCTTACCTTGGACCCAACAATTCTACAGAAGGTTGGGTAATCCGCTCTCTTGTCATGTAGAATAACTCACCATTACGTGTTTTCCCCCTTACCTTGGACCCAACAATTCTACAGAAGGTTGGGTAATCCGCTCTCTTGTCATGTAGAATAACTCACCATTACGTGTTTTCCCCCTTACCTTGGACTCAACAATTCTACGGAAGGTTGGGTTTCAGATACTATTCTATATAAGAGACTCATAGGGTCATTTGGCTAAAAAGTGGAAGAGGCAGAGTTTGAACTCCGATCTCTCCACTGTATCCTGCATTCTTCCTTTCCGCTTGCTGCGTTTCCCTCGATTCCAGCCCCTTGACCAGGACCATCTTTATAAGCTTCTTAAGATGGCAGCTTGATTGGCAGCCCTTCCTTTTTGCCTTTTCCTCTTGGCACTGGCCTTTGTGTTTGGTGGGGCTTTCTCTGTGTGTAACTTGTTTTCAATGGTGCTGACTTAATAAAATGTGTCTCTCAAAGTGACTCGAGCATCTGTCTTAACCATCTCGCCCTTCTCAAGGATGGGGGTGTGGGGCCACCTCGTTTCCATGGTGCTCTCCTGGCTGGAGCCCTTGGGGAGTACCAGGAGCCTGGCTGGTCCATGGAGTCGTCTTCTTCAGGAGCAGAAGACTGGACATGAAGGAGGAAGCTGATGCTGAATTAGACCGCCTTTGCCTTATGAGCGCCTTAGACTTCTCAGGGCGCCCCTGGGGATAGATGTTGTCTCTTTTTACAAATTTTATATCCATTTTCCAGATGAAACAAAGGCACACAAGATAATTCCACCCACCTCTCGCTCTCGTCCACTTCTCATACATGGCTGCCACCCTAGGTCGGACCATCATCGCCATGGCTTCTCTGGCAGCCTCCAACTGGTCTTGCTTCCTCCTCATCCAAACATAGACCAAAACAAGGGTACGAGCCTTCCCGTGTTCCTCAGAACTACAGGATGCCAGGGTTGAGAGGGACTAAAGTGCCCATCCAGGCCCACCCATTTTTTTTTTCAGTTGTCAGGCTCTTCCTGACTCCATTGGGATTTTCTTGGCAAAGATTCTGGGGCCATTGGCCATTTCCTTCTCTGGCTCATTTTACAGAAGAGGAAACTGAGGCCAACAGGGTGAAGTGACTTGCTCAGAGTCACACAACTACTTGGCCATTTCCTTCTCTGGCTCATTTTACAGAAGAGGAAACTGAGGCCAACAGGGTGAAGTGACTTGCCCAGGGTCACACAGCTAGTAAGTGTCCGAGGTCAGATTTGAACTCGGGAAGGTGAGTCTTCCTGACTTTAAGTCCGGCACCTTCCATAGCACCACCTCACTGCCCCAGGATTTCCCTGTGAAGTAGTGGACAGGAGGCTGTTCTGCCCCCTTGGTCAGCTTCCCTCTGAGAGAAAACCCGGCAGACTCTTCAGTCCACTCCTGCCAGGCTTCATTCCCAGCTCCATTCACTTTTCCATTCTGGCCCTATTACTGCCCGGGGCTCTGTGCGGGAGGAAGCCTCACCCCGAGGACACTGAGGCTGAGGCCTAATGACTGTGCCAAGGTCTCTGCCCATGGTCCCTCATGGTCATGCCTGCCTCCTCCCCTACTGCCCCATGTTGCCCCTGTGTCTACACTGCCCTCTCCTCAGAATCCTCAGGCTCAGGGACCCCCTGGCCGGGGAGCCTCTTTGCCTCTCCCTTGCCCTGCCTGTTACCTCCCTGCACAAAGCACACGGATGGGTGGGGTGATCCAAGTTGAGCTGTGACTTGATGGGTTCACACTTCTAGTTTGGCATCTGCAACATGCATGTGTGTGCACATATACCCACACTGTGAAATGCATTGTGTGCACAAATGAGCGTGCATACATGTCCGTGTGGGTGCACTGTGATCATGCACATGTATGCATGCACATGTACATGTAAACACATAATGGCATATACAGACGGCCTGTTTATGCACACACACACAAGTCTTTCTACATAGATATATAGGCAATACATATGCATATAAGTATTAGACAGCACAAACAACACTACATATACACATGTATGAAATTATATGTACATCCAAATGTACACAGTGGATTTACATGTCCTTGCATGCATTCACATGTGCACAAGTACTGTGTATGCGAATGGCTCATATATGTACACACTTGCATGCACATGCACATATACCCACAAGTGTGTATATATGCACACCATGTGTGTGGTCACATGTACACTGTATATATGCACATACATGTGTTCACACATTAAAATATAGCTGCATGCTCATCTATGCACACGTGTGTGTATAAATAGACATGCACACATAGATACAGTGGGTATATTCAACATGTGCTTGCACATGTACACAGACATACATGTACTTGTGTGCATAGACACATTCCTGCATGCATGTATAGTACATATGAATATACACCTATAATGCACACATGTCTATATGGGCATGTAATACACACAAAGATATACATGCAGTGTAATGCACACACCTGACTGTCCACATATATGCACATACACAAACACGTGTGTATCCATGTAGACTGCACATCTGCATGTGTCTATCCGGGAGTGCACACGCCTTCAGAGTCAATGAGAGTCTCTCCTCAGAGTTGAAGAGCACCCTTCCTCCCTGCCAGCCTGGGCTTCACCATCTCACTTGGCCCCACTGGCAGGAGCCACCTGTGTCAGTCAGGTCCAGTGCTGATGGGAGGGAGAGGTGCCACCCTTCTCGTTTTACAACTGAAGAAACTGAGGCAGGCAGTGCTTGGTAGCAATTACACAGAGCTTTTGCTACTTCATGGTGGTCGCCTCCTCTGATCCCTGCAACAACCCTGCAAGGTAGGAACTGTTAGGACTCCCTACTTTACAGGTGAGGAAATGGGGGCAAACAGGGGTTAAATGACTTTCCCAGGGTCACACAGCAAATGGGTCTGAGTCAGGATTAGAACTCGGGTCTTCCTGACTCCGTCCCCAGCACTCTAGTCACTGGCCCACCCATATCTCCATATCGCCAGTGTATCTCTGGGTCCTGTTTTCCCCAGTTCAGGGAGCTCCTGTGAAGCACTTTGTTTCCAAGGTGGATGAAGGAATGGCTCACTCTAAGATGTGGCAGCAGGGTGTGTTGGGGATGAAAGCTAAGCTTGGATAAGACCCGGGGAACAGAGCACCAGGAGATGGGGAAGATGGACCAAGGCTTGGACTTGGAGAATCCTCCTCCTCCTCTTCAATTCAATTCATGGGATCATGGGCTTGAGGCAGGAAGGGACCTTCAAGCCATCTAGGACAAACTTCTCTGTTTGCAAATGAGGAAACTGAGGCTGAGAGAGAGGAATTGATTCCCTGGAGGTCACTCAGTAGATGGTAGAGGTAGTATTTGAACCCAGGGCTGGTGACTCCTTCTGTTGCCTCTTATGTATACAGAAGGCAGAAGACAGAGTGAGGTGGTTGTTAAGATGGTCAGCCTTGGAAACAGAGGCCTGGGTTCAAATCCAGCCTCTGATACATGTTATGTCACTTTAGCCAGTTATTTAACACTTCAGTGCCTTCAGAAGGTCCGTTAAGACTGTGAAATGACAGGGAGCATCTGGGTCACTCACTGGATTGATTGAGAGCCAGCTGTAGAGATGGGAGATCTTGGGTTCAAATTAGAACCCAGATGCTTCCTAGCTATGTGACCCTGGGCAAGTCACTTAACCCCAGCTGCCTAGCCCTTAACACAATATTGATTCTAAGACAAATTAAAAAAAAAAGCAACACCTATTAGGTTACAGAAAAGATACCAATTGCACCAGGGCAGAAATCCCCCCCTGAGTGTTTGGTATTGTATTAGTGGGGGATCAGGAACCAAAGTTTGACAGGTAACTGAGAGAGAGGGACCAGATAAAAAGAAACACCACTTCCCTCCCAGGCAGAGCAATCTCAGAGAAGTTGAAGTTAATCTATGCCCAGAGCTGAAGGGTAAGAGGAAATCCCCCTCAATCTCTGTTACTATTCTCTTCTTTTGATGACTGTTATCTATGATCCCCTTAGTACACTGAATAAGATGTCTGGTTCCTCAGTAAGTTAAAAGATCTATTTATTAGGGGATAGGTCTGATATAGTAGGTTAGGGAAGAGGAAAACAGGAAGTCCCTAATCTATTTTTCACCTAAAGTTTCTTCAAGGGTTTGAAGCTCAGGTCTAGGGACTAAGTCCCAGAAGACCTTAGGATCTTTGTGGAGTCAGCTTGATGTATTTTCTTGAGGCAGAGATATAGCTCTTGAAAGAAATCTTCTGATGGATAGGCTCTTGCCTTCCCCAAAGGGAAAAAGTCTCTATCCACCAATTATAAAGAAAGATGGTTAAATCTGGATCTCTTCAGATCAATGAGGGATTTGTAGCAGGATAAGATCAGTGAGATTTGCTCCTTTCCTCCTCAATTCAGAAGGACAAGAAGAGGAATAAGAAATAATCCCAACTGTTCACATGCTTTTTTAGCTGAAGAT
Organism: Monodelphis domestica; assembly: GCF_027887165.1. Lineage (NCBI taxonomy): Eukaryota > Metazoa > Chordata > Mammalia > Didelphimorphia > Didelphidae > Monodelphis > Monodelphis domestica. Next base: position 35,024,583 of record NC_077229.1, read on the forward strand.
TCCATTCTCATCCCCCATTGGCAGCCAAAGTTCTATCTCCTTGCATGAGATTTCACATCTCTCTCTTCCACACCAATTCTATAATCCTGCCCCCCCCCCCCCAAAGAAAAACAAGCCTAGATTTGAATCTAGAGTCTTTAGCCCCAGGACCAAGACTTCCAATTTTTGCTCAGGTCCTGTGGATTTTCTAGCTGAATGAATTAATCAAATAGTGACTGAGCACCTACTATGTGCAAGCAGTATACTTAGTACTGGGGAACCAAATGGGAAAGTCAGATGACCCCTTCCCCAAAGGAATTCCCAGTCTAATCAGGGAGCTGCACATGGGGTCTTTAGGGTGCAAAAACAAAGCAGATGATGATCTCTCTTCTTGAGGGTGACCTATGAGGAAACTGAGGCCAATAGGGTAAAGTGACTTGCCCAGGATCACATTGCTAGCTTGCCATTTCCTTCTCCAGCTCATTTGACATGAGGAAACTGAGGCCAACAGGGTGAAATGACTTTCCCAGGACCACACTACTAGAAAATGTCTGAAGCCAGATTTGAATCTGGGTCAATGAGCCTTCCTGGCTCCAGATCAAGTGCTCTGCCCACTGTACTACCTGGCTGCCCTTCAATGTTACTACTGTGACAAGGAAATCACTTTAAAAGACTGATATATATTAATTTAAGGTCGCCAAGGAATTCAGCGATGTAATTCCTAAATGAAAACTCAACTCAGCAGTCAACCCTTTATGGAGTTTAATTACAAACAGGAGGAAGAAAGGGGGAGAGAGAGAGAGAGAGAGAGAGAGAGAGAGAGAGAGAGAGAGAGACAGACAGACAGACAGACAGACAGACAGAGAGAGAGAGAGAGAGAGAGAGAGAGAGAGAGAGAGAGAGAAAGAGAGAGAGAGAGAGAGAGAGAGAGAGAGAGAGAGAGAAGGGAATAGGGCTTAAATACCCCCTCTGTTTAGGCTGGGCCAAAAGGCCCAAGCCCTTAGATAGCTGAGGCAAAGAAAAGAGATCAGTCCCTATCACTCACGTGACCAAAATGGAGAAACAGTCTCAGGGGCCTCCACCTCCAGCCTCCTTCAGAGCAAGCTTCTCAGAGCACAACCTCTCAGAGCAAAACCTCTCCACCCACCCTTCAGTCCTCAGACCCCTCTATCTTTAAGGAAACCATCTCAGTTCCCTCCCCTCAGTTCTCACATCTACCAATCACTGTCCATGTCTTCCCTGTGCTAATGGTGGCTCTAGCTTAACCCAGGACTGCCCAGAGGTCTCTGGCTTTGCACATGTCTGTTGAAGGTCATATTCTCAAATAATTAAATCTTGATCCTTTTGCTGCAGCCCTTCCTAAATCCTGTTACTCTGAGTAGGGTGGAGATTGGAAGTTCCAAGACCTGGTTCTGTCATTCCAAGTATCTCTATTGTATCAATTCTAAAATCAATCATGACTCAAAGAACTTCCTGTTCTATGCTTAAGCATAGGTCAAAGCCCTTTCCATTGTTTAGCAAAAGGTTTCTGTCCTAAAGTAGTCTTAGGTAGGGAGAAGGACCCTCCCTACCTAATGTTGGAAATGGGGAAATTTCCAACATTCATAAGTCTAAGAAATTTTAAGGTTTACACTACCCTGATAAGATCATGCCCATTTCTGAAGTTGGGCCATTTTGATAGCCAAGGACTTGGTGGTAAGAAGTTTCTTTAGAAACAGTCAGTTCCTCTGACTGTCCTCCTCAGGGACAGCCATTCCCAAGGCTCTTGGGTTCTGGGTCCCAGCTGCCTCCATCAGGGTCTGAGGGGAGGCAGTGGCCAAGGCAGGACTCGCCTCCTCAGGGGATGGTCCCAAGACTGGTCCAGAAGCAGGACCCCCCCTATGCCCCAGAGCTGCTCTCCTTTGTAGGAGCAGCCCCTTCTCAGTAGTGATTTCTATCCTCAGGAATGGCAATGGGGGCTGGACTAGAAGCAAATCTGGCAGCTTATTCATGTGTATCTATGTGTACCTATTTCTCCTATTAGAATGTGAGTTCTGAGGGGGCAGCTATGGGTAGCTCAGTGGATTGAGAGCCAGGCCTGGGTTCAAATCTGATCACAGACACTTCCCTGCTATGCGACCCTGGGCAAGTCACTTGATCCCCACTGTCTAGCTCTTATTGCTCTGCCTTGGAGCCAATACACAGCATTGATAAAAGACAGAAAGCAAGGGTTTAAAAAAGAAAAAAGAATGTAAGTTCTGGGGACAACCAGGTGGCATAGTAGATAGAGTGCCAGAACTGGAGATCTTGGTCCTGGGTTCAGATTTGGCCTTAAACACTTTCTAGCTGTGTGACCCTGGGCAAGTTACTTAACTCATTGCTTAGTCCTTACTGTGCTTCTGCCTTAGAACCAATATTTAGTATTTATTCAAAGACAGAAGGTAAGGGTTAAAAAACAGATTGAGAGAGAGAGAGAGAGGAGGAGGAGGGAGGGAGGGAAGGAAGGAAGGAAGGAAGGAAGGAAGGAAGGAAGGAAGGAAGGAAGGAAGGAAGGAAGGAAGGAAGGAAGGAAGGAAGGAAGGAAGGAAGGAAGGAAGAAGGGAGGGAGGGAGGGAGGGAGGGAAGGAAGGAAGTAGTGAAGGAGGGAGGGAAGGAGGGAAGGAAGGAAGGAAGGAGGGAAGGAGGGAGGGAGGGAGTAAAGAAGGAAGAAGGAAGGGGGGAAAATGAAGAATGAACAACAAATTCAGGGCAAACCTTTATTTTTGTCTCTATTATTCTAGCTCATAGCACAGTACCAGGCATATTTTTCACTGTTTAGGCATTTTTCAGTCATATCTGACACTTCATGATCCCATTTGGGGTTTTCTTGGCAAAGATCCTGGAGAGGTTTGCGTTTCCTTCTCTGACTCAACTCGTTTTACAGATAATGAAACTGAGGTCATCAAGGTTAAGTGACTTGTCCAGGATCACCCAGCCAGAAAGTGTCTGAGGCCAGGTTGGAGGAGCCTCTAGATCTGGCATTCTAGCGACTGTGCCACCTACCTACAGCAGGCACACACACGGTGCTTAATAAATGCTGGTTGATTAATTGACTCCCAATTATATAGACAATACTAACTGGATTGATTAGCGGTCCCGGAGGCCCCTCGGCCTGGGGAGACTCGGTGATTGGTCACTTCCAGCCGGAGTCCCTCCCTTCAGGCAGAATGAAGTTACTCTCCGGCAGGCAGCCGGGGCTCACTTGATTATCTCCTCCTCTTGGCTCTCCAACGACTCGGAGTCACTGTTGATTCAATTACCCCGGAATTCCCGCGGGGAGTCAGTCATTGCTCCTCAGTCAATACCGGCTCGGGACTCCTTCCGGTGCCTCGTGTTCTCCGGATGTAACAGTCCACCGAGCAGCGCAGTCGGAGTCCCTCCGCCTTCGGAAGACGCCCCGGCTGGGTCTGCGCGGCTGGTCTTCTTTGTAGATTAAATCGGACCACAGCCGGGACCCAAGCTCTTGGGCTGGAGCTGGGGGTGGGGAGGGGCAGCGATTGGAGGGGGCTGGGGCGGGGGAGGTGGTCGGAAAGGTTGTTGCAAACTGCATTGTCTCAAGAAAAGTCACCCCGGCTTCCTGCCATGCTGCTGCTGCTCGAAGCCTGTCCAGCGTGCCACGATCGATTGGTTTTTGATTTAAAAGAACCAACAGACAAAGAAAAGGCTGAGACCCGGGCTCAGGCTGTCTGGCTGTATCCAGGTGGTCCGCGTTGAGCGGCTGAGCTTCCCAGGGCCATTTGGGGGGGACTTTTCATCCTCTGGGTTTGAGTTCCCATTTACATACCACTCTAGAGTCAAAGAGAAGGGGCAGCTAGGGAGCAGAGAGGATAGAGCACCGGGCAGGAAGCCAGAGACCCTTGAATTAAAATTCTGTTCCAAATACTTGCTAGCCGGATGACCTTGGGCAGGTAATTTAACCTCTTTCAGCCTCAGTATCCTCATCTGTAAAATGGAGTAAATAACAGCACCAACCTCATAGGGTTGTTGTAGTGATCAAATGAATTTCATGGTTCAGTGGATAGAGTGTCCATTCGGCCAAAGGAAGTCTTTACATGTCTAGGGTAGCCATCCCCCAATTCACCAATAGGATGGATGGTTGCCCTCAACCTGGTTTAGTCAGCCTGGCGAGAATGTTCTGCCAGGCTGTGGCCACTGGTCTTGCTACAGCTTCTTGGGTGTAGGGTGTGCATATGGCACCACCTAGCGGCCCAGGCAGGCCCAGTGCCTCCGGTGGGAGGGTCATTGATGTATGTACTCTGGCGCCACCTAGCAACCTAGTCAGGACTAGCACCTCCGGTGGCAGGGCCAGGGTTGTGTGCACTGTGGCACCACCTAGCCCCTCAGAGAGGATTAGCGACATTGGTGAGAGAGGCACGGTTCTGTGCACTATGGCGCCACCTAGCGGCCCAGGCACAGGATCAGTGCCTCCGGTGGGAGGGCCATTGTTGTGTGCATTATGGCGCCACCTAGCGACTCAGTCAGGAGTAGCACCCCCGGCGGCAGGGCCAGTGTCGTGCATCTAGCTGCCTCCTGAGCCTCTGGTGGGCCACTTTTCTGTGCGCTATAGCGCCGTCTAGTTGCTCAGGGAGGACTAGCAACATTGGTAGGAGAGGCAGGGTTCTGTGCACTAGCATCCGAGGCTTGTCTAGCACCTATGATGTGCCAGCTTGCAAGTCTGCTAATACATCTTTCCCCAATTCTCACCTGTGTTACATGTAAGTCCTATAATATGAACAGTGAGGCCAGAGCATGCTAGCAAATACAGTCCCTAATAGTGACTCACTTTGATAGATGGTTGCTACATAATTTCTAATTCGTGCAGGAGAATCAGAGGCTTGCAAAAAGCTTGCAAAGTTCTTGTTCTCTCAAGTAGGTGAAACATTCTTTTACTTACTTAGTCTCAGGTAGATGAATAAATTGCACTCACAGCTAACTTCTTTCCCTCCCCACATACCCTTAAAATTATATATCATATAAATTATACACAAGTCTATATAATATAATATAAATATATAATGTCCATAAAAATCTAAATCTATGTGATAGAACATAAATCATATATTCAAAGTACAAAGGTAAGCTTCCACCCAGTTTATGTCCAGATGGTAAGTTCAGGGTTAGTGGGATCCAAAGGATTGAGATAGAGCCATATTATACAAGATTCTGGGTTCTAGATCACAGGGAGAGATCTTCGTTCAGCCCATGTCAGAATTGGTTGACTGTGCGGTCCTGTGGTATAACTAGTTCTTGCTTTGTTGCTCTTAGTTCTTAATAATTGTTAACAAAAAATAATTTGTAAAACAATTATTTCTCAGAGCTCTTTTAAAAATGTATTATTTGAATGTCTGCCCTGTAGTTCTATTTGTAATAACAGAAACAACAATAATAAGAGCAAGTATTTACATAGCTCATGGAGCCTTTTGGCAGTTAGCTGAAGCCCATGAATTCCTTCTCAGAATCATGTGTTTAAATATGAAAATAAGATACATAAAATTACAAAGGAAATCAATTATATTGAATTGGAAGCAGCTAGGCTATAGGGGATAGAGTCAGGAAGATCTGAGTTCAAATCCAACCTCAGACATTTATTTGCTATGTGAACCTGGGGGAGTCACTTCACCCTGTTTGACTCAGTTTCTTCAACTGTAAAACGGGGACAATAATAGCACCTATCTCCCAGGATTGTTGTAAGGATCAAATGATGTAATTTTAATATAAACACTTAGTATATAGTAGGCACTACAGAAACGCTATTATTATTATTAATAGTTTCCCCCATTCGAGTTATGGACCCTCTGACATCTCTCTACAAATCCTCTGAATATCCTTGGATCCCCTGACATTTGTTATTGTTCAGGCTTTATTTTTTCACTTGTGTCCAGTTCTTCATGATTCCATTTGGTATTTTCTTGGCAGAGATACTAGAGTGGTGTGCCATTTTCTTTTCCAGTTCATTTTACAGATAAGGAAACTGAGGCAAACAGGATGAAGTGACTCACCCAGGGTCACAAAGTTAGTAAGTGTCTGAGGCTGGATTAGTGCTCTATCCACTGTGCCACATATTTGCTCCATTTTATAGATATCCCCCCATATAGCTCTTTTTAAAGGTTTTTCAAATTGTTTTTGTTTTGCTATTTCTTTTGATGAAATAAGGAGCAATATGAACTTGAAGTTAGGAAGGCTTGAATTCAAATCCCACCTCTGTCGTTTACTACCCATGTGTTCTTGGGTCTGGCCCAGCCTCTCTGAGCATGAGAACCATTTTTCATAAAATGTAGATCATGCCATCATCTGTCTGTAGGGATCAAATGAAATAAGGTATGTAAAAAGTTTGGAAACCTTAAAGCACTCTAGAATTGTGGGCTATTATCTTTCAAATGAAGGAGTTCTCTAAGGTGCCTTCCCATCTTCCTATTCTCTAGTGGCCAAAAAGCATGATGAGAGACCTTATAGGGAACAGAGACAACAATGGAACTATAGATATATTTTCCCTAGAGCTTTGGGCAGAGGAGATGCTCATTAAATGTTGATCATCGTGACAGAACCATAGACTTAGAAACCACCTGGTTTAACAGCGTGGTTTTACCAATGAGGATACAAGAGAGCTAGAGTGAGAGGAAGTGCTTTGCCTAAGGTCATGCAATGATAGGTATCATGCTTTATTTTTCCAGTCCCTTTAGGTAATTCCTCTGTGAGGTCTTAGAACAGTGATGGTGAACCTTTTAGAGACAGAGTGCCCAAACTGCAATCCTCACACTACACATGAGCTTCCCGCCTTACCTCAGACAGGGGAGGGAGGAAGCACTCCCATTGGGCTGCTGAGCAGAGGGGAAGGTGACTTGAGAAATGTCCTTAGGCATGCATGGAGAAGGGGATGGGAGCAGCCCTCTCTGGTACGTGTGCCAAAGGCTCACCATCATGGATTAGGATCAAAGATTTCTATCTGGAAGGGAATCTTAGAGCTCACAAAGTCTAACCTCCTTTTTTATAGAGGCAGGAATGGAAGACCAGAGGGTTAATGATTTGCCTCAAGTCACATAGCTGATGATGGGCAAATCAGGAAGGATTTGACCTCAGGTCCTTGAACCCTAGACCTAGTGCTCAGCCAAATCACCTCATTTCCCAGAAACAGACCCAGAGAGGTTGAGTTACTTTTCCAAGGTCATATAGCTAGTAAATGTCAGAGGCAGGATTCATACAATCATAATCATAAAATTTGAGAATTGGAAGATTGGAGCCCAGAATTACTGATTTACCTCCTCTCTGTGTGTCTATATTTGAGCATGGTTGATGCTGTGGTTACCCCATTAGACTGTGAATTCCTTAAGGGTAGACTCCTTAAAGCATTGCCATGTGGCCAGCACTTAGCACAGTTTCTGGAATATCCTAAGCACATAATAAATGTTAGCTGATTTCCACCATCATCCATATTTCTTTCAAAGAATAAGGACATGTCTCTTCTTCTCCCTGACCAGATTTCTTCTCCATTACCTAACAGGCTTCAGTGTGCCTTCCTTCCCAAGGTTCAAATGGATGGACACATAACCTTCTGTGCAGCAGCCCTGGAATTGCATATAGATTCTCTGCATCTGTGCAAACAGCTGCTGTTTTCTATCCCAGAAACAGCTGTATGTCATCAGGGAGGTAGGCAGGCCTGGTCAAGGGTTGATACCTTCCTAATACTCTGTTAAATTATTTTTATGACCTTAACTCAGGAGGTGCTTGATCTGAGTTACTCTGAGCCCCTTAAATCCACTGTGAGTTCTGGGGAAGAGCTCCATGAGCCTTGGATGATTAGCGAATTTGTCCTCTGGGAAGGCTAATTCTCCCATGGCAGTAAGTATTCAGAAAGTCTGAAAACTCCAAATCCTAAGAGCCCTCTATGAATCCAGTCCTCTGAGAAATTTGCTTGGAAAGGATGGGATGGCAATTTTCTGTGTTGCTTCTCCTGGAAATTGCCCCCTCCTCTAAACTGAACATCTTACTATAGGGCTACTTCCCCAACTGTCTCCTGGACAGGGGGGTCCTCAAAGAACTGACGTCTCTTTCGGGGCTCTAGAAATAACTCTGAGGGTAGCTGGAATTTCTAGTACTACCACTCACGAGCCCCCACTGGTGATGGACTTATTGATAATTAGCCAGTAGCCTGAATGAATTTTTAGAAAGAGTATTTACTAAGCAAGTATATATAGTGAGGGGAGTTATAAAAATAATTTAATCCCCACCCCCAAATCAAGAGAGTACCATCCCTTTGCACATAAAAGGTTCCTAGGGAGCGCAAGCTTAAAACTTTGCGAGAACACATGGCTAAAGAGTTAACTCAAGTTCTTTGCTCCCTTTGCTCATGAAGATACCCTTAGGTGTGTAGCTCTCTCCTAGGCTTTGAGTTGGTTGGAAGAATCCTGACACTCCCTTTCTTCAGTATTTCTGATTTGTTATCAGGTTGTCTCTCAGCTGCCAATACGGCTAACATTAGCCACCACTGCTCCAAGGACTCCCCCCTCCCCCCAAAGGAGTCTAGCCTTTTGACAAGGTTAAACCTCATCCATTCCATCTCTGGGTACTTTTATTGCCTTTTCTTAGAAGCCCTATTTGTCTTTGTCATGTCTTCCTCTGCTCTGTGCTAGATATATTGCCTCCTGAAGTCTGGTCCCTCTGGTAACCCAGTCAATGGGGAGAGAAGAGGAGAGAGAGCCAGTTACTTTCTTCCCCCCAAGAGCAATTCCTTGGAAGAGTTCTGGAATCCTTCGATTCCCAATTTAGAGTCCTCCCTCTCACTCACTTGACTGAGTCCAAAATAGCCTACTGTTTAAAATAGCATTACTATTTTTATTTGGAGCTTGAGAATTGTGACTTTTGGCTTGATCTTCAACCAATCACAAATCATTTCCTACATGGCCTCTTCTGTCTTTGTCCAAGGACCCAGAGTCCCGTGATCTGTCCAAATGAAGGACTTATTCACGTAGTTCACGTTTGATGGATGGATTCGATAGTGACGCCCGAACATTCTGGGAATAATTGAACTATGAGTAAATCCCTGTGCTTAAAATAAACTCATGGAGAGAAGAAAGGCTGGGATCTCAAAGGACATCTAGTTGAACTCCTCATTTTATAGTCAAGGTCCATAGGATCATGTCGGTGCTAGAAGCTAGAAGAGTCCTCAAGGGCTATCTTGTCCCTTTATGGGTGGGGGTTAGGGAGTGGGGTTAAGTGACTTGCCCAAGACCATACAGGGGGTAAGTAAGCATCAGAGGCAACATTTAAACCCAGATCCCAGGCCAGGGTTAGTCCAACCATATCATAACTGTTGTGAAAACCTTCTTCTCTCTCAGGTTCAACACCGTGAAGTCATCTTTGACTCTCCCATTTCCCATAGCCCAATTTCTAATCTTAATTATTATTTTTCATTAATTAATAATTATTAATTTAATTTCAAAATTAACACAATAATTTAATTAATAAAATAATTATTATATAATATATAATTATATAATATACTATTATTAATATTATATATAACTAAGAAGCTTGTTAAGTCTCAAATTTTACTTCCACTACATTGTCCAAGTCTAGGCTATTGTCCTCTCCTTCTTGGACTAGTCAGTAACTCCCCTGTTAAATTGTAAAATTATCTTCTGCCTGTTTCAGTATCCCCAGCATACCATAGGGGTTTAATTAATGTTCATTGAACTGAGTTTGCTAATTACCTACTATGTGCCAGGCACTGTGCTAGGCATCAGGAATCCAAAGACAAAACAGTCTTTGCCCCACAAGGAGCTCAGATGCTGGATCCAGATACTCAAACAGATTTGTGACCTCATCCATTTGGATGATTCTTTCCATCGAGATCTAGGCAGCTAGAAGAAGCTAGGCTAAGTAGTAGAATGGTTAGAACTCTGGGCTTGGAGACAGGAAGACCCGAGTTCAAATGTGGCCTCAGACACTTACTAGCTGGGTGACCCTGGGCAAGTCATTTAACCCCAATGCCTAGCCCTTACCTCTCTTCTGCCTTGGAACTGATATTTAGTATTGATTCTAAGACAGAAAGAAGGGGCTTAAACACACACACACACACACACACACACACATGTGCACACTCATCTATACACACGGCCCCATTCAAGGAGCTATCAAACCCACATTATTTTCTTTGAGCCTCATGGCAATGGCCCAGGGTCATTATTATTTTATAGCTGAGCAAATACCACCACGGAAGTGTCAGAGTCAGACTCCATCCCAGATCTTCTAACTCCAAATCCACGTGGGTTTCCACCATATCCCATTTCTCTGATGTAGTGGTCCATAGGTAGAGGCCACTACAGCCTCCAGGTTCCCAAGGCAGTGACAAGAGAAAACCCACTCAGAGCACACGCCTAACCGTGTTATTCCACTGAAAGTAGAAATGATCCAGCCTAAGGCAGGGGAAAGGATTGGCTGAGCTTTAAACCTCTGGCTGCTGCTGAAAAAGGGCCTGTGGTCCAGATGACATCTGGGGAGAGAACAGAGGCCCTGCTTTCTTCAAAGGTCTTCTGTGAGGACCCACCGTTGCCCTTTGGAAAGGGCTCCTAGGATCGGTCTCCGGGGGCTCCATAGTGGCTTTCTGGGTGCCCTGGATGCAGCATTTCTCTCTTCGGGGAGGCTGAGCCTGGCAGCCTGGCTGCTCAGCTTGTGTTCACATAACACAGTTCCTAGTATTCCTCTCATCCCTTGGCTTTGCTGTTAGAGCTCTAGCCTGCCAAGGGCCAGATAGAAAGACAAGATAAATTAGATGGCCAGAAACTTAGCAGAAGGTTCAGTTAATTTATTTGACACAAATAAGCTCATTGGCCTGATTTAGCACAGGGAAAGGCTGTGTGAAGGGGAGTTTAATTTGATCTCAAAACCTGTTCTTCTCCATGCTTTGTATAAAGCAGAAGTCAGAGAGAAACCCAGTGAGAGGCTGGATCGTGCCTGTGAGTGCCCTTAGGAAGGGCAAAGAAGGCACCGGAGACAGGAGGAAGGGAAGGAAGGAGGGGGCCAAAAAGAGGGAAAGAAGGAAAGAGAAAATGGAGGGAGAGAAAGAGGGAGAGGGAGGGCAGGAAAGGGGAAGCATAGCTGGGATATCAATGCTGTACATTGTCTGTCTTCAAAGAAACTTGTTCAAGGGATCATGGCATTACTGGCTGACATGCCAAAGTTATCTAGAGGCTCACAGCTCTCTTTGGAGTATAAGAAATCAGGGATGGTCCAAGGTCTGTGCTTCAGGGGCTGACAGTTGAGATCCAAGAGGTGGCTGCTTGGGAAGAAGGAATCACAGTCAGGATGTGAGCGCTGGAAGGATTCATAGCACAGGGAAGGTCAGGGCTGGGAAGGGGCTTAGGACAGGGAATGAGCTGGGAGGAAGTTTAGAACAGAGGATGTCAGTGTTGGGAGGGGGCTTAAAACAATTTCAGAGCTTCGAGGGGGCTTAGAACAGGGAATGTCAGAGCTGGGAGGGAGCTTAGAACAGGGGATGTCAGAGCTGGGAGGGAGCTTAGAACAGGGAATGTCAGAGTTTGGAAGGAGCTTAGAATGAGGAATGGCAGGGCTAGGAGGAAGCTTAGAACAGAGAATTTCAGAGCTGGGAGGGAGTTTAGAACAGGGAATGTCAGTTTGGAGGGGTCTTAGAATAAAGAATGCCAGAACTAGGAGGGGGCTTAGAACAGGGAATGTCAGAGCTGGGAGGAAGCTTAGAACAGGGAATGTCAGGTTTTGGAAGGAGCTTAGAACAAGGAATGGCAGGCTGGGAGGGAGCTTATAACAGGGAATTCCATATCTGGGAGGGAGTTTAGAACAGGGAATGCCAGTTTGGAGGGATCTTAGAACAAAGAATGTCAGAATTGGGTGGGGGCTTAGAATAGAGAATTTCAGAGCTGGAAGGGAGTTTAGAACAGGGAATGTCAGTTTGGAGGGGTCTTAGAATAAAGAATGTCAGAACTGGGAGGGGGCTTAGAACAGGGAATGTCAAAGCTAGGAGGGAGTTTAGAACAGGGAATGTCAGAGTTTGGAAGGAGTTTAGAATGAGGAATGGCAGGACTGGGAGGGAGTTTAGAACAGGGAATGTCAGTTTGGAGGGGCCTTAGAATAAAGAATGTCAGAACTAGGAGGGGGCTTAGAACAGGGAATGTCAGAGTTGGGAGGAAGCTTAGAACAGGGAATGTCAGGTTTTGGAAGGAGCTTAGAACAAGGAATGGCAGGCTGGGAGGGAGCTTATAACAGGGAATTCCATATCTGGGAGGGAGTTTAGAACAGGGAATGCCAGTTTGGAGGGGTCTTAGAACAAAGAATGTCAGAATTGGGTGGGGGCTTAGAATAGAGAATTTCAGAGCTGGAAGGGAGTTTAGAACAGGGAATGTCAGTTTGGAGGGGTCTTAGAACAAAGAATGTCAGAATTGGGTGGGGGCTTAGAATAGAGAATTTCAGAGCTGGAAGGGAGTTTAGAACAGGGAATGTCAAAGCTGGGAAGGACCTTAGAAAGGGGGAATGTGTTAGATGGGAAGGATCTTAGAACTGGGAATGTCAGGGCTGAGAGGTGCTTTAGAATATCATGTCAAAACTAGAGTGATCTTAGAAAATGTTGCAGCTGCGAGGGGCCTTAAAATAAAAGATTCTGGCTGGAAATGACTTCAAGATACCATCGTATCTTGTATATGTATGGAAACTGAAGCCTATCCAGGGAAGGTAGTTATATTTCTAGTAAGTAATAGACCAAGCCTAGAACCCAGGTTCCCCAACTCATCATAGAGTATCCTATCCACTTTGCTACCTAACCTGTGCCCATATCAGCAGGTGAAGTCAAAGTGAAAACAAGTAAAACTTCCCACTGAGGATCCCTCAAGACTTCTTGTAGAGGGGAGGTGGGGGGGTTAGATGGAAGCAAATTTTTTTACCCTAAACCACCTAAAGGACACCTCACAGTCGGGGCTGTGTGCCAGTGGTGATTTGAACAGATAAAGAAACTATGATGGAAAGTTTGTGGAAACATTTGGTTCTGGAGAGGGACTGGCCTCAATTCTCACCCTCATCACTTATGAGTTGTGTGATCTTGGGCATGAGAGGTAGTGACGCAGAATGGTTAGGGCCCTGGTCTGGAAATCAGGAAGGCCTGAGTTGAAAATCCTTGCAGGTGTAATTTGACACCTTGGCCCCAGAAAGTAAATGGTGGCAGGAGGAAGGTTGATTAAGTGAATCCTTCAATGATATCCTGCTAGAGGGTAGCAGAACTGAGGAATCATGAACCCAAAGCTTCTGAAGCCACAGTGGATACAAGGAAATGGGACAAGAAGGGCTTCCCCAAAGCCTGTAGCTGCTAGAGCCTTGCCCACTAGCATAACCTGCCTTTTACTCTCGATGTATCTTGCATGTACTTATTTATTTCCATATTCCATAGGCTCATGGGACCAGAGATTTAGAGGATGTCAGGGTTTGGAGGGGGGCTTAGAACAAGGAATGTCAGTGTTGGGAGGGGGCTTAAAACAATTTCCTCATTAGATTGTAAGCTCAGGGAGGGGGAAGGGGTGAGTGGCATCGAGGATGGAAAGGAGGGAGAGAATTTGGAACTTAAAATGAAAGGAAAAAAGAATGTTAAAAAAATTTTTAAATTTAATTGGGGAAAATTAAATATAAACATTTAATTAAATTAATTATTATAGGATGTGTTATTACTTATTAATTTATTACTTTGAGAAGAGAATGTGAGTTTCTTGAGGGCAGGAATTTTTTTGTATCCTACCACTTACCATAATGCTTGGTGCATTACAAACAAATAATACTTATTGACCGATTGAGAGAAGAATGAGTTGAAGCAATGTTTTAAAGAAAAAATTTCAATTAATAAGCATCTGTTTACTTTCTTTCCCAACCCCCTCTCAATTAAAAAAAAGAAAGCTTTGTGATAAATATACATAATCAAACAAAAATAATAACAATAGCATAGGCCATGAGCATTCTGCACCGAGTCCATTCATTCTGTCAGAAGATGGGTAGCATCCTTCATCGATGGTTCTCTGGAATCATGGGTGGTTCTATGGTTAGGGATGCTGACTGAGACACAACTAGAGAAAGAAAGTTGTCAAATTGGCTCCTTGAAGATGGATTTTGCTTTTTTTTTTTTTACACTATTGTGCATATGAAAGCACTGGGCCCAGAATATTTGCTGGATGGTTAGATGAAGAAATGCATGCATGAATGAATAAATGAATGAGTGAATAAATGAATCTTGGTCTGACCCAGATAATTAGACAGAATTCTATACACGCGTCACCACTGCACATGTCTCTTTATTGTCAACAAGTAGGATTAGGTGTTTCATGGGATAGACCAATAAATGGTCCTTGACCACTAATAATGGCCCCTTGACTCATCAGAGCTCAATGAGCGTACCCTCTATATGAATACACCAAAAAGGAGCACACCGCCATCTGTTGGGAAAGGGGGAAAAATAATGTAAGCCGGGGAGCCTCAGATTAAAGCAAGCAAAGAAATAATTAGCATGTTTTTCCTAGCTTGGAGCCAGAAGGGTGACAGGACCCTAAAGCTAGAAGGGATCACCTCAGGTGGACATTGAATCCACCCAATTAATTTCATAAAATAAAATACTTATCTTCTGTCTCAGAATCAATATTAAGTATGTATTCCAAGAGAGAAGAACGGTAAAGGCTAAGCAATGGGAGTTAAGGGACTTGCCCAGAGTCACTCAGCTAGGAAGTGTCTGAGATCCTATTTGAACCCAGGACTTCCACCTCTCTAGGCTATGGCATTAATTTCAAAGTTAAGGGGGGTGGATTTAGAGAGATTAGAGAGATTAAGTGACTTGCATATGGTTACTCAGGTAATTGAGGAGAAGAATGTCCTCTGATTTTTTTTTTCTGTTGATTAACTCCACTTTATCCTGTCTAGGGCTTGTTTGTTCAGAGTACCTGCATGCTGTCTCTCCCATTAGAATGTGAGATCCTTGAGGGTAGGGACTGTCTTTTGCCTCTCTTTGTAACCTCAGTGCTTAGCACAGTGCCTGGCATGGAGAAGCACTTGGTATATATCTTATTGCTTTCCCCTTTATTGCTGACTGGTTGGACAGCACCGAAGCAAAGAATTGGAAGGGACCTTAGAGAGACCACTTCATGGAGTCCTGACAATTTTACAGAGGATGGAACTGAAGTTCTTATCATGGATGAGGGATTCTGAATGGATGGGACTTTTGAGGACCACAGTTCTAACTTCTCCCATTTTGAAGACCAGAAAACTCAAGACACAAAGAGCAAGAATGTGACAGGCAGGGTTGAAGGACTAGAAGATGTCTAAGGGGGTATTTTGAACCCAGGCCCTCCTGCTTTCAAGTTCATGATGCCATGATGTTTCTCTCCTCCAAGATCATAGAAGTCATACGTGTCAGTGCACTTTCTCATTCCAGAGCCAATTTGGCTCCCATGTACTTTCTTCTTCTTTAGAATCTCAGAATTGGAAAAGAAGCTTTGTGTTTACCTAGTCTTTGTGTTTACCCTGGAAAAGAGTCCTATCTATAATATCGCAGGGAAGTGGGGTGGGGTGTTTGTGCATTCCAGCAGCTGTTTCTTTCCTACTTTTGTGTTGCCAAGTGGTTAGAGCACTAGATTTGGGGTGAGGAAAATTTGAATTCAAATCTGGTCTCAGACACTTATGTGTGATCTTAGACAGGTCACTTAATTGCTGTTTGCCTCAGTTTCCTCATGAAGACTTAAAAAATTCAATGTCAGACACTTCCTAGCTATGGGGCAAATCACTTAACCCTGTTTGCCTCAGTTTCCTCATATGTAAAATAAGCTAGAAAAGGAAATGGCAAACACTCCAGGATGTCTGGCAAGAAAACTCCAAATGGAGGCAAAGAGAGTTAGATATGACTGAAATGACTGAACAAGAACAAAGCCTAGTTCTGCTAAAAGGCTTTACAATTAATCTACATCCCAATGCTGTTTTTTCTCCCTATTCTGTATTCTCCTTCCTAGAGATGTGCTGATGAACTTGCCTTATTAACTTTTTCTGGCATGTAGGAAGCATTTAATGTTTGTTGACTGACTGACCATGGACAGACATAACACCTGCAGTGAATACTTGCTGCAGTTTAGTTCAACTAATTTCATTTACTTCAATTCAACTAGCATTTATCAGCCACTAGGTTGTGGCTAGGTGGCCCCAGTGGATGGTCCAGTGGCTGAGTCTAGAGTCAAGACCAGAGTTCAAATTTAACCTCAGGCATTTACTAGATGTGTGACCCTGGGCAAGTCACTTGACTATTATCTATCTCAATGTCCTCATCTGTAAAATGGGAACAATAATGGTTTTTTAAAATTATTATTGTTATTATTATTACCTGCTAGGGTTGTTCTGAGGATAAAATGAGATAATGAATGTTGGGTATTATTTTGTGCTAGACCTTCTTTGAGGCACAGGGAATAAAAAGAGGAAAGAACCTTGAAGAAAAGAACAAAAGGGGCCCTGAGGCCCCTGCCCTGAAGGAACTTTCTGTTCTACTAGAAGTAGACCTTAGGTAAGCAGTTAAGTAAATACAAGGAGAAGATGGAGAACCCCTGGATCTAGATATGAACTGGAAAGTGAGCTGAACCTTGGCAAGGATGAGAGGTTCCAAGATGGTGAGAGTATTCTAAGCATGGTCCATGCATCAGCAAGATGATGGAAGATGTCATGGGGCATACCTTAGAGAGTAAGTGAGTTTCCTTTATAATTATTTTGCCACTCAGAGAATAGGAAGGAGTACCTGAGTTTCAGGAGACTTAGTAGAAAGAATCTAATTCAAAATCTTCCCCTAACTAGTTGCATGGTTTTGCTTTCTGTGTGTGCTTCAGTTTCCTCATCTGTTCAATGTGAGGGTGGATAAGATGACCTCTCACAATGCTTCCTCTCCCTCCCTCCCTCCCTCTTTCCCTCTCTCTCTCTCTCTCTCTCTCTCTCTCTCTCTCTCTCTCTCTCTCTCTCTCTCTCTCTGTCTCTTTTCTCTATCCCTCCCTCCTTCTTTCCTCCCTCCCTCCCTCCCTCCCTCCCTCCCTCCCTTCCTTCCTTCCTTCCTTCCTTCCTTCCTTCCTTCCTTCCTTCCTTCCTTCCTTCCTTCCTTCCTTCCTTCCTTCCTTCCTTCCTTCCTTCCTTCCTTCCTTCCTTCTTTCCTTCCTTCCCTCTCTCTCTCTTTCTGTCTCTGTGTCTCTTCTCTCTCTCCCTCTCCTATTTCTTCTGTCTCTGATTCTGTCTCTTTGTAACAAGCACACTAGCTTATGTTTAAGAGGCGGCATATTAGGAATAGAACACTTTCTTGAGAGCCTGGAAGATCTGGGTTCAAGTCTTCCCTCTAATACACCCCAGCTTTGTGACCCTGGAGAAGTCACTTAATCTCTCAGTGTCTCTGCCAACTCTTTAAGCGTTTCAGTTGCAGACAAGGCGCAGAGCTACTTTGGTAGGGAATGTCCTCACCTGGGAGTTCCTACCACCTAGTGGGGAAACCACCACCACCAGGGCCTACGTCACGGGATCCTCCATAGGGATTCTTTCCTGGAACACCCACCTCCTGTGCCCGCCAGCCTCTGCTTCTCACTTCTTCACTCAGCTCTCTGTGCCTCCGTTCCTTAGGAGGTGAGTTTCCCAGTCTGCTCACCCAAAGGCATTAAACAAGGCATCGCCACCTGTATGCCTCTGGGGAATCCCTGCCTTCTCCCAGGCTCAGTTTCCTCCCCTGTAAACCCGCTGGCCTTGGACTAGGGCATCTCTAAGGCTCTTTCCAGCTCGCCTCCCAGAGATCCTTTCCCCAAGCCATCCCGAGGTGCAGCGCCCCAAACCAGCCAGCAGAGGTTAGCCTAGACCTGCAGACGGGCTCTCGCCTTGATGAGCTTGGACAGCTTGTGTCCTTTCCGGGCGCTGGTTCTGAAGGCAAACAATGCAGCGAAGGGCAGGGAGAGCTCCCGTTCCGTGTCGGGAGAGCTCCCCGCGTTGCTGCCTCCCTGCCTCCACCCCCGTCTGCGTCTCTGCCTACTAAGGGCGCTTCCCGAGCCACTGGCCGGGAGAAGCCTGGCCGGCTGCTCCAGATGGCCTTTTGTTTTCGCTCGGGTTCGAGATTCCTCGGCCCCTTTCCCAACTGCAGCCTGGGGTCGAGCAAGAGAAGACAAGCGGCTCTTTAGAGGGTGGGGTTCGCCAAGGACCGCCGCCTCGCAGTCCCAGCTCAGACGTTCCTTAGCAACTTATGGAGGACTTTCCCTGAGGTACCCGCAGTTCGTGGTGCCTCCGCCTTTCAGATTACCTTCCCTCTCTTCCGCGTCTATCATGGCTGCATTTACACGCGGGCTCCCCATGACAAGGCGAGCTCCAGGAAGGTGAGAATACTCCACCTTTCTTTGTATCTCCAGCATAAAGCACAATGCCTGCCGGCACATGGAAAATGCTTAAGGGTGTTGACCTGTCAACTGTATTCCCCTCTACGAGCCTCAGTTTCCCCATCTGTAAAATTAGAGGGTTGTTTTCAATGTCTAAAGCACCTTCTAGGTCTTTGTTCTAAGGCTCCTCCCAGCTCTGACATTCCCTGTTCTAAGCTAGCCTTGACAATCCCTGTTCTAAGCCCCCTCCCAGCATTGACATTCCCTGTTCTAAGCCCCCTCCCAGCTCTGATATTCCCTGTTCAGAGGCTCCTCTCACCTCAGATGTTCTCTGTTCTAAGGTCCTCCCACCCTGAAGAGGGGTCACTAATTTCAGATTCTCAGCCCCTCCATTCATTCATTTTCTCGCCACAAGCACACCCCTGGAGCAGCCATATTGTGTTTAAGCCATTTTGCCTCTTGGATAGTCAGGGGAAAGCTCACCCCAGCATAGGCTGAAAAAAGAGTTTTCCTCTTCCTGTGGGTGCCGGCTCTTCTGCTCAGTGAGTAGGCTTTGTTCTGAGGGCTGGCAGAACATAATGATTGATGCTGGTGTCCCAGAGAAGGATAGGTGAAATGAACTGGGAACAAGCATATCTGTAGGCGGACTTGGGCCTGCCATCTTGGAAGATGGACCACTGTCTTGTCATCTGACATGATAACTTAGTGCTAGAAGGACCATGACTGACCTTCAGTTCACTGGAAGAAGGAAAGTGGCTTCTCATTGAATGGAAAGGATGCTGGATCCTGTACCAGAAAAAAGGAAAAGACTTGGGTTTGAATCCCACTTCTAACCCTTTGACTAGCCATGTGTCATTGGTCAAGTTGTTTTCTTCTATTGCCTCAGTTTCTAACTTTGTAGAATGGGCATAAGAACACATAAGGTAGGGAGGAAGAAACTGGTCAGGTTACTTCCTGATTAATTACTTTCTTGCCCCACTTCCATCCAACCCCCACCTCCATGGATGTGATCACAGAAAGTAAGGGGCAGATAGCAGAGGCAAGGTGACCCTTATTTGTTAGAATCAGAGCTGAGACTGGGTTGATACTCTCCCCCCCTCCCCCCCTTACAAAATAGGAAAACGTTTACCTGATTTCATTTGATGGGGAATTTAGTGTTGGCCAAGAAAGCTTTGGCCATGCCCCAGCCATACCTTAAAAGAATCAGGCGAGCCAGCCCTATCTCCTAATGGAGGAGGAACCCAGATCGGATCCAAAGTGAAGGAAATGGCAAACCTCTCCATTATCTTTGCCAAGAAAACCCAAAATAGGGTCAAGAAGAGTCAGACACAGCTGAATGACATCGAAGATACAGAGAGTTGGAGGAGAGGAAGACTTTGGAAGCCACTTGGAGCTGGAAGACTGGAAGGGTAGCCTTCTGAGGAGGGGGCACTGGGCCTCTAAGAGGGCAAGGCTTGTGGGGGTCTTTTGGCATGACAAATATTGGGTTTTGTATGGCAGCATGGATCCTTCCCAAACTGCAGGACCCATGGTGTTGAATCTCAATTTCCTTTCTTTCCTTGCTTGAAGTCTTTTTCTCTGGGTACAGGAGAAGTCCATTTTGTAAAAGTTTGTTTACTTTTCTTTATTTTAAACATTTACTTTGTCTTTTAAGCTGACAACTGACAAAAATGGTGTTAACCACAGACATTTGTTAATCTGGGTGTATTTACAGGGAATACAGTTGGGAAGTGATTGAAAGGAAGATTTAAAACTGTAGTGTTTTTGCCAGAGGACTGTCTTAGCTGGGGACTCAGAGCTAAAAACACACACAAAACAGCTCTTCTTCTTCCTTCTCCTCCTCTTCCTCTTCCCATTACCACCACTACTACTACCACTATTACTACTACCATTACAAAACAAGAATGACACATTATTTCTTATAAACTTTCCAGAGCAGAGGGAGAATGTTTATATCAAGAAACTGTTCTGAAGGGGTCAGCTAGGTGGCTCAATGGATTGAGAGCTAGGCTTACAGAGGAGAGGTTCTGGGTTCAAATCTGACCTCAGATACTTCCTAGCTGTGAGATCCTGGACAAGTCATTTTAACTCTAATCATCTAGCCCTTACCACTGTAAAAATCTCCATTTTTTACATTCTTTTTTCCTCTTATTGTCAAATTATTGTAATCTTTAAGTTGATTATGTTTTCATGATCCTTTTTGGGGAAACTTTTCCCAATAACAATCAAGGGGGGGAGATGTAAAAATGGAGATTTTAACCCCAGACTTCAATCCCCAGAAGTCCTTGGCACTTCCCAGAATGCCCTATAATCTCACCTGAGATCCCCACTTGGGCAGAGAACAAAATTTGTATTTAAACTGACTCTCTGCCTACTTCAGGCCTCTCTTCTTCCACTTCTAAGCACATGCAGGCAAGATGTAAGGGGCTGTGAATGGGCTATGTGCCCTAGGCATGTGCTTTCTTATTTTGTATTTTCTTTATCCTTGATTTCTAATAATTTTAATAAACCTCTAAAATATAATACTTTTAGTAGAGAAACTAATTTAACTGTTACACTACTCTTTTGCCTTGGAACTAATACATAGTATTGTTTCTAAGATGGAAGGTCAGGGTATTTAAAAAAAAAGCCTGTTCTTGGCAATGATTCAGTGGTAGAGCAAGGACATATAAGAATAGTTGAATTATACTATTTACCACCCTATCCCACCACTACTTGACTAGCTACTTTATAAAGTCGTTACTTGCTAATGAGATTAATACACATAAAATACCTTAAAACTTTATGAGTCTTCCCTGATCATCTCATTATTTATGCTGAAATTATTTCATATAACTTTGTATATGCAGCACCCCTTCCTGGGCACAGTCCCCCAATTAAAACTAGAAGGTTAAGTAGCCAAAAGGGCAACAGCTTGCTTAGACTCTAGGAAATAACACAAGGGTAATTGCTCCAAATGTCCATGAGCCCCTACCTGTAGGTTTCATCTTAACAACAAACCAATAGACTTAATTAACATTTAGAAAGGGTATTTCCTCAAATGACCTAGCAGAGTGGTAGTTAAAAAGCACTGCCCTTATAATTTGGGGTGTACTCTCCCTCAAATAATCAGACCTAATGAGGAGGAGAGTGAAGAACTTAAGGCACAATGATAATGGAGCTCCTATGGCCCAGAGGATCCACAACTCCGAACAATACAGCCTCAATAGGGTCCTTTTGTCATTCAGGGAGTCCTCATGGATTCACTGTGGGGTAAGGTATCAGGGATGGACAAGCCATTCTGCTTCTAAGCTGGGCTGACTGCTCACTGGTATAGAATCTCTTCTGAACAGGTAGTTCAGCTTCTAAGGTAAGGTATCTTGGCCAGATAGGCTCATTCACTGCTGGGCTGAGTCAAGTAGGTTGCTTGAGTTCTGAGGTGGCTCCTCATTGTGATTGGCTGTTGCTGGGTTGGTCTGCACAGATCCCTTAAGGTGCTGGACTGCTTCTAGAATAGACCAGACTGGTCAGCTCCCAGGCTCTTTCTAGGAAGGGGATCTGTTCAACTCTTTTTGGGTGGAGGGAGATGGTCGAAGTGTAGCCCTTATCTCCATCACCTCTAGCCTCTGACTCAGGTGGGTGTTCCTGGGCTCTTTTCATCTGGAGTCTTATCGTGCTCTTTCAGGAAGGGCAGCATCCCTCAGGCTTCATTGGCAGAAGTCTCTCTTGTTTTGACCTCTTTGGTGCCTCAGTTCTTGGGTTTGTTTCTCTAGCTTTTCCCATTCGGTGAGTCTTTCTGGTTCAGATCATTTTCCCTCAGTGAGTGACTCTGCCTTGACTTTCTGTGACCAGCTGGTTTCATAGCCCAGGATTCTTCTGGGGACTTGTTTAGATGCGTGGCAAGGGAAGAGAGGTTTAGAAAGAGCTTGTGCCTTGGGGCAACTTCATCGTCTTTTCTGGCTTCTTCATGTTGTTGAGTTATCCAAGCCACAGACTTCTTCCAAAATGTAGAATGTTTCCTTTATGTCTGTGTAAGGGAAGAAACTTTCGAGTTGGTCAACCAGCAACCCAAATGCACTTAAAATAATTATAAGAAGCCATGGCTTGATACATTAATGAGAGAGAACATGTCTCAAGCCATCCATCTGTCAAAGTCTTTAGTCTTAGAAGGAAAAGTCTTTAATCAGTTTAAGATGTCTTTGAAAGCCATTGGATGATGTGAAATGATGCCAGATGGAAAGTCTGATTGGATTAAGCGAGGAACTTGGTGGTGCCCAGTGGGTCTTCTGTAAAATAACAGATCCCTTCAGAATGAAAGAGAGTTGAATATTCAGTAGTTTAGTGGTAGAAACCATTATAGGCAAACTCTTGAAGAAGAATAACTTGAGGGGAAGAAACAAGTGAATCTTGGGTTCCTCCTCCTCTATCCTCTTTGCCTTTGACCAAAGGAGGATTTTGTACATTTAAGCAGTCCAGAGGACTTCCTTTCTCCCATCGCCATCGAATGGTCTGAACAAAAATTCAAGTTATTACAAAATGATCATCAGAAGCTTAACTTAACTAAGGAGAACCTCTTTAGTGCTCCAGCAAAGGGACTTTCAGGAGCCGTAAGTGATCGCTTTGAAGTATGCGCCCTCTCAGCTTAATCCCACTTTCCCAGGGACTCTGGGTGTACTTGTGAGAGACATCACAGATTCTTGGGAGGATGTTCTAGACCAACGATATGCCATTACAGTAAAATAGCCCTTTTCTAAAGACAGTCGGATGCTTGGCTAAGTGAAATGGACAGATAACCATGGTGGCAAGGGGCTTATAAGTGATGGCATTAGAGAAGATATCTTCTAGCCCTTCAAAGTTAACCCTAGAAGCCTGAATGGATATAGTGGTCGTGCTCTTGTGATCTTACTCATAGAAACTGGGAGAATAATTCTAGAATATGTGTGTCACAACTGAAAGGGCTTATCCTTTATGTTTCAGTGCCTGTCTTTGGCCTCTAGGACTTTCTACTTTGCTAAAATTTCAATGAGATACAGCCTCAAGTATATAATTTGAATTTTACTTCCTGGTATATATTTCTTCTCTCTTCCCCCTCCTACTTTCATAGATATAAGCTCTTTAAGGTCAGGGATTAATTCATCCCCCTCCCCACATCCCCAGTGCCTAATGTAGTGCCTGTCATATAGCAGGTGCTTAATATATGTTTGCTGAACAGATTTGTAAAACTTTTTGTTTTTCTTGTTATTATTGTGAAGCAGTGAGGAGTGATGGGAAGAAAAACTTGAATTCAAGTCTTCCCCTTGAAACATATTGGATTTAGGGCCTGGACAAGTACTTAATGACTCAGAGAAGATGCAATCTGCTTTAAAAATTTTTTAAAACTCTTACTTTCCATCTTAGAATCAATACTGTGTATTGGTTCCAAAGCGGAAGAGTGGTAAGAGCTAGACAGTTGGGGTTAAGTGACTTGTCCAGGGTCACATAACTAGGAAGTGTCTGAGGCTAGTTTTGAACCCAGGAACTTCTACCTCTAGGCCAAGTTCTCAATTCACTGAGCCCCATTTAGCTGTCCACTAATGTACTTTAATAGAGAATTGCTCTCACCAGAAGTTCCTTTCTGTAATTCCTCACACACAGCTCTTTATCTCCCATCTCCCTGCCTTTGTATTAGCTATTCCTCATGCCTAGAATACTTTTCTTCTCATGTCATAGTCTTGGAATTTCTCATCTAAAGACTCAGTTCAAGAACATTCTTCATGAAGCCATTTTTGATTCATCTTCCACTCTCCAAAGTAATTTTGTTTTTGTTGTGTATAACCTTTGCTACATGCATGCTGCCTCCCTTTTTAGAATGGAGGCTTTCTGAGAACAAGGCTTGACTTTTCCCTTCCCTTTCTCCTTCCTGGCACATCCTCACTCAGATGGACCTGTGATTTCATCCATTCAGAAGTTCCTTCCAATGGTATTGATTCAAGCCACCCATGCCTACTGTGGATGAGTAAATTGAAGAAAACCTGCAACAGAGGCAATGGATGAACATTTGCTCCAACAGTTTTGGGTGCCTCTTTTTTTTTTTAATAAACCCTCACCTTCCATCTTGGAGTCAATACTGTGTATTGGCTCCAAGGCAGAAGAATGGTAAGGGCTAGGCAATGGGGGTCAAGTGACTTTCCCAGGGTCACACAGCTGGGAAGTATCTGAGGCCAGATTTGAACCTAGGACCTCCCGTCTCTAGGGCTAGCTCTCAATCCACTGAGCTGCTCAGCTGCCCCCTTGGGTGCCTCTTTTTAACAATCTTCTCCTGGTCACATTCTCCTCCAGAATGCTCCTTGATTGACGGCTTCTGCAAATCTTCATCCATTGCCTGTGTTGCAGGTTTTCTTCAATTTACTCATCCACACTACCCACCATGTTTATATTTGTGCTCTCCCCAAAATTTGCCACTGGAAGCCCACCCAATGGACTGGAAACTTTTCCTGCTCTTTCCCCCCAGCCCAAGGGTACAGTGAAACACTGGCTATCTGCTTGCCATTCCTTGCTTTTGCCAACTGATCAGCCTCTTCCTGTCATACAATTCCTTGAGCACACATAATAGGAGCTTAGTAAATGCTGGTTAATTGTCCATTAGATTACGGGAGGGGAATATTTTTGCCTTTCTTTGTATCTCTAGGAGTTAGCACAGTGCCTGACACATAGTAGGTATGTAATAAATGCTTATTGATTGACTATTGGATTGTGAGCTCTGTGAGAGCAGGGACTGTTTTTTTTCTTTCTTATCTTTTGCATTCCTTTGTATCCCTAGCAGTTAGCACAGTGCCTGACACATAGTAGGTATGTAATAAATGCTTATTGATTGACTATTGGATTGTGAGCTCTGTGAGAGCAGGGACTGTTTTTTTTTCTTTCTTATCTTTTGCATTCCTTTGTATCCCTAGCAGTTAGCACAGTGCCTGACACATAGTAGGTATGTAATAAATGCTTATTGATTGACTATTGGATTGTGAGCTCTGTGAGAGCAGGGACTGTTTTTTTTTCTTTCTTTCTTATCTTTTGCATTCCTTTGTATCCCTAGCAGTTAGCACAGTGCCTGACACATAGTAGGTATGTAATAAATGCTTATTGATTGACTATTGGATTGGGAGCTCTGTGAGAGCAGGGACTGTTTTTTTTTCTTTCTTTCTTATCTTTTGCATTCCTTTGTATCCCTAGCAGTTAGCACAGTGCCTGACACATAGTAGGTATGTAATAAATGCTTATTGATTGACTATTGGATTGGGAGCTCTGTGAGAGCAGGGACTTTTTTTCTTTCTTTCTTTCTTTCTTTCTTTCTTTCTTTCTTTCTTTCTTTCTTTCTTTCTTTCTTTCTTTCTTTCTTTCTTTCTTTCTTTCTTTCTTTCTTTCTTTCTTTCTTTCTTTCTTTCTTTCTTTCTTTCTTTCTTTCTTATCTTTTGCATTCCTTTGTATCTCTAGCAGTTAGCACAGTGCTTGGCACATAGTAGGTTTTTTAATTAATATTAGTTGATTATGACTATGATTGGTTGGCTGATAGGTCACAGCAATGAACTCATAGGTGTCATCTTCTTCATCTTTTCTTACTTCTCCCTTGTCTCCTCCTCCTCCTCCTCCTTACAAGATATAAGAATAAGAAACGAGATAATTAAGTACCTTGCATAACCTTATGTCCAATTTTAGAGCAGAGGAAGTAGAATGGTGGGTGATTCTTCTGGAATATATCCTAGTGAAGGAGCTAAGAACTCCACATGATTTGAGTCAACCAACCTGTGTTAAGCGTTTATTCACAAGGTATATGATGCTCCGCTAGGAATATAAAGAGAAAAGTAAAATGGATGGTGCCCTAAAGGACTTTCTCTTTGGGGACCGAGGAGTGTCTACAGTGGCCTCACCATTTCCATAAATAAAATAAATAAATAAAAATAAATACACAGTTATGGGCCACAGCACGGAATAGTGGATAGACCAGGGACATCTTTCATCTCTGACTGGCTGTGTGGCCCTGGGCATGTCATTTAATCATTTAGTGTCCCTGGCAACTCTGTGACACCCCCAACGACAGAGACGTGGCTGATCTGCATTGGTAGAGAGAAGTTCCACACTGGGAATCCATTACATGGATCTAGGCCAAAGAACAAATGCAAACTAATTTCAAGACAGAGAAAGATGATCATGAACAATAGGAGAGAATCAGGAAAGGCTTTCAGTAGAGAGCTGTTCCCGGAAGGAAACTGAGGATCCTTTTAAGCAAAAATAAAGAGGAGAATGAGGGTGAGGGTGAGGGAAGAGAAGGCCAGGGACTTCTTTGGAGAAGGAGCCAGGTTAAATAGCAGTGATGAAAGACTGAGTTTTAATTCTTTCAGTGAATGTTGGGAAATGGAGATCATAGTCTCTGCCTATTGTTCTTCAGTGGAGTGTTGGGCGGATTAATTAGTTAATGTTAGCAAAGTGCTTTGGAAAAAAATGCTGAGATGCTGCACAGTGTGAGTGCCAAGAATTCTAACTAGTTCTCTTAAAGACACCACCTGGAAGCAGGCGGTGTTGTGGTGCCAGATCCAGGCCTGAAATAACAAGGTGCAGGAAAAAACCCCCAAACCCAAACGAGCAAGTATTTCTGCCCTGACGTCTTGGCTCCTATCATCCTGGCTTGTCTGATTCCCAACAGCTGGGCTGGTAGAGCCTGAAAGGAGTTCTGTGGGAGAGGCAGCTAGCTAGAGACAAGGGGACCTCCCCTCGCCATGGATCCATCTGTTTGTGGGGCCTCCAAAGCCTTTTGGATCTTCTGCCTATGCCCACGGGTGCCTCGTCAAGGTTAAATCCAAGAAGAAGTGGTGAGTGGCAGTCAGTGAAGAACCAAATGAATGAATGAATGGAGTGAGTGAATAAATAAATAAATGAATGGAGTGAATGAATGAGTGAATAAATGGATGAATGGCATCAATGAAAAAATATTTATGTACTTAGTATATATATATATATATATATATATATGCCAAGCATTGCACTAGACTCAAGAATACAAATAAAACGGAGAGATTTGATGCCCTCAGGG
Source organism: Monodelphis domestica (assembly GCF_027887165.1). Taxonomy (NCBI): domain Eukaryota; kingdom Metazoa; phylum Chordata; class Mammalia; order Didelphimorphia; family Didelphidae; genus Monodelphis; species Monodelphis domestica. The sequence goes on from NC_077229.1 coordinate 35,051,985, forward strand.
GCCTTTAAAAAATAGGCAGACTGTTCAGAAGTTTTGAGTTTATTTTTGAGTTTATTAGTTGATTGAGTTTTGAGTTTATTAATTTATTATTAAATAAATATTATTTATTTATTGAACTTATTTTTAAAATTTATTTATTAAATAATATTTTTATTATTTTTATTTTAAATAATAATAATAAATAATAAATAAAATTAATTTATTATTAATTAAATATATTAAAAATAAATTTATTAAATATTAAATAATAATACAAATGAAATTTAATATTTATCACATTCTAAATGGAGGAGGTTATACGTTTAAGTGACTGTTGCCCACCAAAGAGTGTTTTTATTGGACAGTCAAAGGGAGGGAGAGTTGAGGCAGAGAGCAGCTGATTGACACTGTCTTTCCAGAAGGAATGATAATTTTCATAGTAGGGTCATACAGCCCTGAGGTCATCAAATCCAATCCTCTCATTTTTATGGATGAGGATCAGAGAGAGGAACTGAACCTGATCAGAGCACATTTGGTGAATTGTGTTCAGTTCTGGACACTGAAAGGCTGTGATCCTAGAATCATAGATTTCAATCTGGAAGGAATCTTAAAGGCAATCAAGTCCACACCACCTCATTTTATAGATTAGGAGGTTGAGATCTATAGAGACTAAGTGACTTGCCCAAGGCTACTGGGGTAGTAAAAGAGTCAGAATTTGAACTCAGAACCTATAAAGAAGTAGAAAGCAGGGTAAGGGAGGGGGATCCATCCACAGGTAGTACAGAGGGCATGGCTCTATGGGATACAAGGCGTGATGGAGTCTGGAGCCAGCTAATATATGGAAAGTAGGCTAGGTGACTTTGTACTCATTTATTCACCAATCAATACAGCTCAGCCCTAGGGCAAGCCCTTTGCCTGTCATTAATTCTTTGAAACAGAAGAAGCTTTAAGGAGAGAGACCACATTCTCACTCTCTGTATACATTGTTAATCAACTGTTAGACTATAAAGTCCTTGAGGAGAGCAATTGTATCTTATTTGTACTTGCGCCCTTGTTCTCCACCAATATCTGCTGGCCCTTTGGTGGCTAGAAGAGGGCTCTCTGCTCATGGCAGGACCATAAAAAATCATGTTGAAGAAAAAATGAAATTGGTATCAGTGACACAGTGGTACAACTCACTGTGGTCCAAATTCATTCGTGTATTCTCACGTGATGTGAGCCCGCAGAACTGTGGATGTTTGGCTTAGAGAAGATTTAGAGAGTGATATTCAATGATAACAATGATAGCGAGCATTTATAAAGGGCTTTGAAGTTTACTAGATCCATTGATATGTTGGCTCATGTTTTTTCTCTCCAAAGATATTTTATTTCCCCAATTATACGTATAATAATTTTCAATGTCCATTTTCCAAAATTATAGACCCAAATTGTCTCCCTCCCTTCCCTCCTCTCTCTAAGAGATGGAAGGAATTTAATCTGGGTTATATATGAATTATCAAGCAAAATATACTTCCCCATCGGTCACTGTTGTAAGAGAATACTCCTATAAAACCAAAATTCCCAAACAAAACCGTAAATAAACGAACGTGAAAGATAGTCTACTTTGATCTCTATCGGACTCCAGCAGTTCTTTCTCTGGAGGTGGATAAAATTTCTTGTCATCAGTTCTTTAGAATAGTCCCAGATTGCTGAGAGTAGCTAAATCTTTCCCAGCTGGTCATTCCACAACATTGCTGTTATTGTGTACATTGTCCTCCTGGTTCTGCTTATTTCGCTCTGCATCTGTTCATGAAGATCTTCCCAGCTTTTTCTCGAGTCATCCACAACTTTCCTTACACACAATAGTATTCCTTCACCAACATATACCACAATTTATTCAGCCATTCCCTCACTGAGGGACAACCCTTTAGTTTGCAATTCTTTGCCACAAAAAGAGCTGCTATCAATATTTTTCTACAAGTAGGTCCTTTCCCCTTTTTTATGATGTCTTTTGAATACCTACCCAGTACTGGTATTATAGGATTAAAGGAAATACACAGTTTTATAGCCCCTGGGGAATAGTTCCAAATTGTTCTCTAGAATGGTTGAGTTAAGTTTATGTTAGCTCATTTAGTCCTCACAATAACCCTGGAAGCTTGGTGCTATCAAAACCCCATTTTGTTGTTGTTGAGTCATGTCCAACTCTTCATCACCTCATTTGGGATTCTCTTAATAAGGATGTTGGAGTGGTTTTCCATTTCTTTCTCCAGTTCTTTCTCCAGCTCAGTTTACAGATGAGTAAACTGAGGCAAACAGAGTAAAATGACTTGCCCAAGTCCCACAGCTAGAAAATGTCTGAGGCCACATTTGAACATAGGTCTTTCTCATTCCAGGTTTGACACTATCTACAATAATACCTAGATGCTTGTTGAATGGAGAATTGAATTGAAATGAATTTAATTCAGTAGATTTGTTCTTCCCAGAAGGCAGAACTAAGACTAATGGAGGAACAACTCTGGTTCTTTCAATGTCATGATCTTGAGATACTTCATCCTCCTGGCGACCCTTCTCTGAATGCTGTCTAGCTTCTTAATGCCCTTCCACAATACAGTGCCCAGAACTTAACAATATGCACCAGATCAGGTCTGGCCCCTTCACTTCCTGCTCTGACTCTCAGCTTCCTCATCAATAAAACAGGGACCAGAACACTGGGGTCACCTGCCTCAGAAGCTATTATAGCACTCAAATGAGAATCTATTAAATGATGAGCTCTGATTTTAGTCTCAGGGCTACTCCTTAAGGCGCTGTCCCTTTTATTACAGCCTCCCTGATTTTCAGATATAAAATGAAGGGGGTTGGACTAGGTGACCTCTGAGGGACTTAATCAATCTCAGCCTCAGTTTCCTCATCTGTAAAATGAAGGGGGTTGGACTAGGTGACCTCTGAGGGACTTAATCAATCTCAGCCTCAGTTTCCTCATCTGTAAAATGAAGGGGGTTGGACTAGGTGACCTCTGAGGGACTTAATCAATCTCAGCCTCAGTTTCCTCATCTATAAAATGAAGGGGGTTGGACTAGGTGACCTCTGAGGGACTTAATCAATCTCAGCCTCAGTTTCCTCATCTGTAAAATGAAGAGGGTTGGACTAGGTGACCTCTGAGGGACTTAATCAATCTCAGCCTCAGTTTCCTCATCTATAAAATGAAGGGGGTTGGACTAGGTGACCTCTGAGGGACTTAATCAATCTCAGCCTCAGTTTCCTCATCTGTAAAATGAAGGGGGTTGGACTAGGTGACCTCTGAGGGACTTAATCAATCTCAGCCTCAGTTTCCTCATCTATAAAATGAAGGGGGTTGGACTAGGTGACCTCTGAGGGACTTAATCAATCTCAGCCTCAGTTTCCTCATCTGTAAAATGAAGGGGGTTGGACTACTAGCCTCCGAGGTCTGTTGAGTCTAGGAATTCTATTCTGCCTTCATCTTTTTGCCTTTCCATACTCTCAACTTAAATAAAATAGTGAATCTCCTGATTAATACTTATTCATAAGATAACTCATTTTCCTTCTCTCAGCCCCGATTTCTCTATCTGAGGAGACTGGACTAGATTCATCTCTATGGGAACACGTAGTTTTATTTTTCTTAAAAAAAAAAAACCCCTCTCATCTTCCATCTTAGAATTAGTAATGTGCATTGATTCCAAGGCAGAAGAGCAGTAAGGACTAGGTAATGAGGGTTAAGTGACTTATCCAGGGTCACACAGCTGAGAAGTATCTGAGGAGGTCAGATTTGAACCCAGGATATTCCTTCTCTAGGGCTGCCTCTCAATCCTCTGAGCCACCCAGCTGCCTTCAGCTTTATTTTACAAGCTTATAACCTGCATTGCTTGGAGATACCCCAACTTTTTTTGAATTTTACCCGTACCTTCTGTTTTATATACCACAGTCACTTCCCCTAAAACACCTCTCTCTCCACACCTGGAACCCTTCCCTATAACAAAAGAAAAACATTTCAATAAAACCAACTGACACAGTGTCTCATGCCCGTGAATGTATATAGCCCACACTCTGTACTCAGAGTTCCTCACTTGTCTGCTGAGAAAGCAGGTTTCATCATCAATGATTATAGGACCAATATTTATTGGTATTCAGTTGTTTCAGTCACATCCAACTCTCCACAACCCCATTTGGGGTTTTCTTGGCAAAGATACTGGAGTAGTTTGCCAGTTCCTTCTCCAGCTCATTTTTACAGATGAGGAAACTGAGGCAAATAGGGTTAAGTGACTCACCCAGGGTCACATAGCTAATAAGTGTCTGAGGCTAGATTTGAACTCATGAAACTAAGTCTTCTTGATTTCAAGTCCAGTGCTCTATCCATGGCATCATCTAACTGCTCATATACAGGACCAAAATTAGTCCTTTTAAAAAGTTAATTTTATTTAATTACACCCCCCAATTACATGTAGAAACAATTTTTAATATTTGTTTTTGGACATTTAAAAATCCAAATTCTACCAAGATTAATCCTGATAATTATAGATCATGAGAGCAGAGAACAAGAAGGGAATTTAGAGATTATTCTATTAAGTTTTACCCACTCTTCTTTGAGATGAAGAAATTGAGGCTGACTGGTTAAATGACTTGCCCCAAGTCAAACAGCTAATAAAATGTCCAAGATAGGATTTGAACTCAGGCTTTCCAGATTCCAAGTCTAGCAATCTACCCACAAATCTTGTCTCTCCTAGGCTTTGTACCTTCCTTTTAATGCTCCTTTTCTCTGACACTTTTTAGTCAACAATCACAGCATCTCATTACTCTTCTGGTTCTGACTTCTTTACTTTGCATCAGTTGTTATCTCTTTCCTCATGCTTTTTTTAAAAATTTCTCATATTTGTCATCTCCTATTACTTAGTAATATTCTGTAACATGTATTTACTGTAATTTATTCAGGCATTTCCCAATGGATAGGCAGCCAATTTTCTTCCAGTTTTTTTGCTCCTGCCAAAAATGCTTTTGTGAATACATAAATCCATATGATGGTAGGTTAACAGTGTGGCACCCCATGATTGGAAAAATCTGCATAAAAATTTTGGGGTCCCCCTTTGTACCAGAGAGAAATAGGATTTTTTTACATTTTCTTTCATGGGATATTTACAGTACTTTATCGTAAAAATTGGGTTAAATGTTTGGCTAATATGTTGATATTATATAATATTATATAGGTATATATTATGCATTTCTGAGTTTCTAAGCTTTTTCTGTGTTGTCTGCTAACCTTAGTGTATCCTCTTTGGCTTCTAAAAATTCCCATTTAATTTCTTATGCTGACCCTATTGAAACCATGATGGAGAAGGGACACCTATGTTTTATTGTTTGTGGGACCTTTTTGTCTTTGACATCCTCAGAGCATGTCATCTGGCTGGACCACAGTTCCACCAATAGTGTATGAGTATGTCTGCTTTTCCATAGCTTCTTCAACATGATCAGTTCCACCTTCCATCTTTTCCATCTTTGATCTCTTTGGTCTTTGAGAGCAGCCCAACTTTTTGCCTGCAATTTTATGCCCTCTGCTTTTCTCTCTCTTGTTTCATGAGATCTTTCCCATGGAGAAGAGGCATCCTCTCTTGACTATTATTCCTCTCTCCCTCCCTTCCCAGCATGCTTGTTTCATCACTGTGATTACACTGTATTAGTTCCTGTGATTGTTCTCTACCTCAGCACCTCATTACTGAAATAAAGTTAACATTAATGGGAGGCCTGCAGCTAATCCTCCTGCTTGCTTCTCCTGAAAATGTATTCTGGTGATTAGAAAGAGAGACACATGCATATATATCCATGTTAAAACAGATCCTCTTGTTACCTCCCACCGAGGCTGGCTGCAGTCAGCTTGACTGGCGGCTCTCGGTAGAGATGGAGCTGCCACTATGCCAGTAAGGATGCCAATGGGGCTGAGCAGCCAAACCATTCTGAAAAGAAGTATTTGGAGTCTTTAGGGAAAAAAGTCTTTCTAAGGGGAAATGCATCTTTTTCAGGAAGTTGCACAGTGGGAGGAATGAGGGATTTGGAGTCTGAGGATCTGGGTTCAAATTCTGATGGCCACTTACTACTTGAGTGACTTTGGGCAAGATCCTTAACTTTGAGCCTCACTTTCCTCATTTGTAAGAGGAGGGGGGCTAAGCTAGTTGGCTTCAGTGGATTCTATGATGTCATGTAAACTTCAGCCTCAGTTTACTTATCTGTATGATGTAATAGTGTTCTAGATGAGTCCCTAGTATTTCTAGATCTAGAATCCTTTAATCCCTGCCCTGTTTCCCACATAGGTGATTCACTCCCACTTACATGATGATAGCCCCAATTTCCATAGCATTTTCATAATTTTGTTGTGGTTCAGTCATGTCTAAACCCATTTGGGCTTTTCTTGGCAGAGATACTGGAGTGGTTTGCCATTTCCCTCTCCAGCTCATTTTGCAAACAAGGAAACTGAGGTCTGTAGGGTTAAGGGACTTGCCTAGGACCATACAGCTAGTAAGTGTCTGAGGCCAGATTTGTACTTAGGAAGATGAGTCACTCTATCTACTGCTGAGAATCTCAATCAAATTACCATTTCCTTTCTTAAACACTTACTTTCCATCTTGGAATCAGAACTATGTATTGGTTCCAAGGCAGAAGAGTGGTAAGGGCTAGGCAATGAGGGTTAAGTGACTTGCCCAGGGTCATATCACCATTTCCTTTTAACACAGGTGAATGGTGCCAAGGAAGATCATCAGATCTTTTCACTCCTCCTTCAGGAAGGGACAGAGCTGAATCTCTCCCTACTCTGAGTTCTGGTACAATTGCTCCCATTCTGCCTTTCTTCCTTTCTAATAACTGTGGTTAGAGATTGAGTTAGTTATAAACTGCTGCAGCAATTAGCTCACCTTTACCATGGATTCCTATGTTTGCTATTTTATGGGTTTATATCAGATAAAAAAAAGTATGGTTATTATAGCTCAGAGCCCCCAGGTAGAAGAATTCCTAACTTTCAGGCAAAAGTTTGACTCTTTGCCCTAGTTACAATTGTATGTACAATTTCCTGACAACCAATGATTTCTTTATATTTGGGGCAATTTTCTGGTTCTACTCCTGCCTCTCTGCCATTGCTTTTCAGTCTCTTTTGCTGGATCATCTTCCTGTATCATGACCTCTAACCACAGGTGTCCCTCAGGGCTCTGTCCCGGATCTTCTTCTCTTTTTCCTTTAATACTCCTTCCCTTGCTATTTTCATCAGCTTCTCTGGATTTAATTACCATCTCTGCTGATGATTGTCAAATCTATCTCCCATGCCCCATCCTCTCTGCTGACCTCCACTCTCAAATCACCAAATGCCTTTCAGATTTTTTTCAAACTGGATGTCCTGTCCTCTTATAGTCAATACATCCCAAAACTGGACTCATTACTTCCTTCCTTAAATTCTCCACCTCCTCCTCTTTCCCCTATTACAGTTGAGGGCACTGTCATCCCCCCATTCCCTCAGGTTCACAACCTAGAAGTCATCCTGGATTCTTCATTATCTCTTACTCCCAAATCCAAGCTATTGCCATAGACTGTCCATTTTACTTTTGCACCTGTCAAATACAACCCCTTCTCTCCTCCAACACTACCCCCAACCTGGTGCAGGTCCTCATCATGTTACACCCAGACTATGGCAGTAGTTGCTAGTGAGTCTGCTTGCTTCAAATCTCTCCCACTCCAGTCCATCCTCTATTCAGTTATCAAACTGATTTCTCTAAACTGCAAGTCTGATGATATTATTCTCTCATTCAATAAATTTCTGGGCTCTCCATCACCTCCAGGATCAAATATAAAATCCTTTAAAGCCTTCCATAACCTGGGGCTCTCCTACCTGGTCAGTATTTTCACCCCTTACTCCCTTGCCATGTCCTCTTTCATCCAGTGACACTGGCCTCCTGACTGGTCCATAAATGAGATTCTCCATATCTTGGCTCCATGCCAGGAACACTCTCCCTCCTTAACTCCACACACCTGAGTCCCATTAAAATTTCATCCTCTGATTGAGAGCCAGACCTAGAGATGGGAGGTCCTAGGTTCAAATCTGACCTCAGACACTTCCCAGCTGTGTTTAAAGGTAAGGGTTTAAAAAAAAATCATCCTCTACCAGAAAGAAGCCTTTCCCAACTCTTCTTATTTTTATAATGTCTTCCTTCACTTAATTCCTATTTATTCTGTATATAGCTTATCTCTAGATATTAGCTTCCTTGCTTTGAGAGCTCTGTGAAGGCAGGGACTGTCATTTGCCTCTTTTTGTAGCCTTAATTTAGCACAATGCCTAGTTTATGCAATGTTATTACTTGACTAACTGGATAGAAAACCAAGGGGGGAAGCTGGATGATCCAGTGGATTGAGAGATGATCTAGAGATGGGAGATGCTGGGTTCAAATCTAGTTTCAGACACTTCTAGAAGTGTGACCCTGGGCAAGTCACTCAAGCCCCATTGGCTTCTGCCTTAGTATGACTTCTAAGAACAAAGTTAGGATTTTTAAAAAAAGAAGAAATGCCTTCCTAATCCTCTTCCCTGAAAAAACATATATACATAAAAACTAATTGGCTAGAGATATTGTCCATTTCTATAGACATGTTAGTTAGGGTCTATTAACTTATTTACCATGTCAAGTTTTATTAAAAAAATAAAACAAAATTATTAGGCAGAGCAAATTACAGAGCCTATAATTAGGGGGAATTTGAGAAAGAGGAAGCCTTTTGAAACTTCCTTTCAGTCCTGAAAGAGTGGAGTCTGACTGATAGCTTTAGTCTGAGGGCCACCTTGATCTCTCCCTTCCTTCTCTGCCATGGCTCTGACCTCCATTGAGATGACTTTAGTTGTTGCCCGGATCTCCCATCCTTTCCAGCTTGTCTTATCAGTTTGTAGGTGGAGCAGGAAGATGGTGTCTCATCTTCCGACTCCTTCCTCTCAGTCTTCTTTCTTGTAGACTTTGTGTCTTCATCTTAACTTAATTCCCCTTTCCAGCTTAAAGATCATGACTCAGGACTGAGAGGGAATGCTTCTCTTTCTCTCGCTCTTCTTTCTTTCTTTCTTTCTTTCTTTCTTTCTTTCTTTCTTTCTTTCTTTCTTTCTTTCTTTCTTTCTTTCTTTCTTCTTTCTTTCTTTCTTTCTTTCTTTCTTTCTTTCTTTCTTTCTTTCTTTCTTTCTTTCTTTCTTTCTTTCTTTCTTTCTTTCTTTCTTTCTTTCTTCCTTTCTTCCTTTCTTTCTTTCTTTCTTTCTTCCTTCCTTCCTTCCTTCCTTCCTTTCTTTCTTTCTTTCTTTCTTTCTTTCTTTCTTTCTTTCTTTCTTTCTTTCTTTCTTTCTTTCTTTCTTTCTTTCTTTCTTTCTTTCTTTCTTTCTTTCTTTCTTTCTTTCTTTCTTTCTTTCTTTCTTTCTTTCTTTCTTCCTTTCTTCTTCCTTTCTTCCTTTCTTCCTTCTTCCTTTCTTCCTTTCTTCCTTTCTTCCTTTCTTCCTTTCCTTCCTTCCTTCCTTCCTTCCTTC
>NC_077229.1:35081822-35141159 GCF_027887165.1 Monodelphis domestica
AGGACATACTCATGGAAAGGCAGACAAAGGCCACGATTGTGCTGCCTGAGGATGCTCGCCCCCTCATTATGCCGCTGCCCTGGGATCCTCCGCTCCTCCCTGCTATGGAGGGCTGTTGCCCGTTATGGAGAAGCAGCTGTTTCCATTGTAAGCCCCCTCATTTCAAGGGTTTACAACGTGGCTATAAAAATGCACTCCAGGCTGAAATTTGGCATGTGGGGTCCAGCCAGGGAGCCATTTATTTATTTGTTTGTTTATTTTTATACACAATTTAGAAACATCTGTTCTGTCATTTTTGCGGGGCGCAGGCAGGAGGAGTAAAAAGAGAGTTTTCTCTCCACTGTGGGTGCCCGCCTCGAGTGCAGCTGGGCTGCAGAAAGCAAACCGTTAGCTTGATTTCTTCACGTCGTTAGGAACATACATTTCATTTGAGGAAGAAGGTCACCCTGCTGTACCCAGCGGTTACTTGGAATGCAAACAGGCCTGCCTTCCATCAAAGCCTCATACGCCATCATTGGAGAAAAGGGGTGCTGGGGTTGGAGTCAAGAGACCCCGGCGGTCTTCCCTCTGGAAGCTGCCAGCTGTGTGACCTTAGGTAAGTTGCTTTAACTCTCTGAACCCCAGAATCCCCCTCTGTGAAATATGGGGGGGGGGATTGGACTTGAACGGCTCTTAAGACCTTTTAGTTTTTATATTCCAAAAACCTCCCACCAAGAACAACTCGGTTACAAAGGCACGTAGAGCCCTATCCTATCAGCCACAATGCCAGTCATAGGATGTCTGTAACAACCCTTCGACAAATGCTCTCCACTGGGCTTCCTGCTCCCCTCCCTTAAACCTTTACTTTCTGTCTTAGTATCAATTCTTGAAACGTTCTCTTGGATTTGATTTCTTGATCCTGGTTTCAAGGCAGAAGATGGTAAGTAGTAGTCAATGGGGGTTAAGTGACTTGCCCAGGATCATACAGCTAGGAAGTGTCTAAAGCCAAATTTGAACCCAGGACCTCCCAACTCCAGGCTTGATGCTCTATCATCTGTGCTACCAAGCTGCCCATTGTTGTCTCTTCATCAATATCCTTTCATACATTGATCCAGGATAATTCTTTTTTTTTTTTAATTTTAAAACCCTTACCTTCCATCTTGGAATCAATACTGTGTATTGGTTCCAAGGTAGAAGAGTGGTAAGGACTAGGCAATGGGGGATAAGTGACTTGCCCAGGGTCACACTACTGGGAAGTGTCTGAGGACAGATTTGAACCCAGGATGTTGCGTCTCTAACCCCGACTCTCCATCTACTGAGTTACTCAGCTGCCCCCCAGGATAATTCTGAAGGACTTATGACAAGAGAATGCTGTCTACCTCCAGAGAAAGAACTGGTCAAGTCAGGTGGATGCAGATCAAAGCATTCCATCTTTCACATCAGTTTATTTAATGTTTTATTTGGAAGTTTGGGCTTTATAGAAGATCAAATTGCTTACCATTTCTGGCAGGGTACGAAAGGGAGGGAGGCAATTTGGATCTTATAATTCTGGAAAATGTATGTTGAAAAAATTTTTTACTTGTAATTGGGAAAACAAAATATCTTTGGATAAAAAACCAATCCCCTTTTAAGACAGAGATTCTAAAAAACCGATTTCTCATTGGCACAACTTAACAAAAATCATTTAATAAACATTAAAAATATTTTTGATCAAATTGGAAACTGAAGGGGTGTCCATCTGTTGGGGAATAGCTCAATAAATTGTGGTATATGGTGGTGATGTAATACTATTGTGCTATAAGGAAGGATGAACAGGATGGTTACAGGAAGAGCTGAAAAGACCTAACTGAACTGATGCACAGTGAAACAAGCAGAAACAGGTGATTGTTATTGTTTACACAGTAACCAAAACACTGTGGGATGATCAAATGTGATAGATTTTGCTGCTAAAAAGCAATGCAATGAACTGGGTAGATTCTGTGGGACTTATGAGAAAAAATTTTCTCCACACCTGGAGAAAGAACTGTGGGAGTAGAAATGCAGAAGAAAACATGATTTATTACTTGGTTGTATGGGTATAGGATTAGGAGTTTTGGTTTTAAAAGATGACTATTACAAAAGTGAATAATGGGGGCAGCTGGGTAGCTCAGTGGATTGAGAGCCAGGTCTAGAGATGGGAAGTCCTAGATTCAAATCTGGCCTCAGACACTTCTTAGCTGTGTGACCCTGGGCAAGTCACTTAACCCCCATTGCCTAGCCCTTACCTCTCTTCTGCCTTGAAACCAATACACAGTATTGATTCCAAGATGGAAGGTGAGGGTTTAAAAAGTGAATAATATGGAAATAGGATTTGAGTGATAATATATGTGTAACCCAGTGGAATTGCTCATCAGCTCTGGGGCGGGGGGAGAAAAGAGGGGAGGGAAAGAACATGAATCATGTACACATGGGAAAAAATTTAATGAAATTTTAAAGAATTTTGATCATTAAACACATTTATTAGGCACTTACTGTGTGCAACTGGGGTATGCTAGGTCCTGGGGGAGGATATAAATAAATAAGACATAGTCCTTGCCTTTAAGCAGCTGTTTCTAGCCTGAGGATACTATAACCTCCAATAATGGCAATCCTAAAACCACCTGAGATGCCCATTCCTCCGAGAGGCAGCTCTCACTGTCAGAAAGTCTTACCTAGTGCCAAGCTCAAACCTGCCTCTGGCCACCTTCCTTCTACTCACTGAATCCCAGAATTTTGAGACTTGGAATAGAGCTAAGTGTAGCCCAGTCCAGACTCTGCTCTTTCTTCTCCTCCTCCTCCCTGGGGCAGACCATCTAGTTTGACACCCTTATGAGGGTAGCCTTGAACCTGTTGATGAGTTAAGGGTACCCTCAGCCCATGAAGACGCCCCATGGAATGGGTGGATGAGACCAGTTTGTTCCAGTGGCCATGAAGGTGGCTGAAGCAGGCACTATGGAGTGCTTAGAGCTTGGCCAGACATGGAAGACTCCAAGGTCATTCCCTGCATCCCAGTCATCCTGGCTTTTGCCTTGCCATTGGACTTGGATGGCTCTGGAAGACAGAGTGAGGCTGACAACTTTGTGGATCTCTACATTCCTTAAGTCCACTCCACACTCAAGTCAAGACATCACTCCATGACGCCATTGGTCCTCTTGGAAAAATGAAGGATGAATAACATATTTAGCAGAGAAAAAGCTCCAAGACCCAGAGAAGGCACCATCTTAGTTTCAGGTGGGGAAGATGAGTATGAGAGATATATCTTATAGGAGGGCAAAGTCACAACTTCCTAAGCCTTAGTTTCCCCAACTGTAAAATAAAGGAGTTGGCTTGTACGATCTGAGATTAGGTTTCATGGGAGCCAATGGATTGAGAGCCAAGCCCGGAGATGGGAGGTCCTGGGTTCAAATCCAGCCTCGGGTACTTCCTAACTGTGTGACCCTGGGTAAGTCACTTCTTACCATTGCTTAGCCCTTACAACTCTTCTGCCTTAGAACCAAAGCAGAGTACTGATGCTAAGACATAAAATACAGGTTTAAAAAAATAGATTTCACCTAGGAGGTGGCCCCTAAGTTGTATAAACATCTCTTGAGTACCTAGGTGTGCAAGGCTCTGTGTTCATTGTGGTTTGAGAGTCAGGAGACCTAGATTCAAATTCCCCTTGTGATGCTTATTAGCTGTATGTCCTTAGGCAAGTCATTTAACCCCATGAGCCCCACTTTCCTCATCTACAGGGGATGGTGATAGGGACTCAGTCTACGTTCATTCACATTGAGAACTCACAGTGGAGGAAAATCCCTCTACTGACGTGAACTGGCACCCTCTCTTTGTCTTCTAGTCTTGGGGGAAAGCATACCATTCTGGTAAGATTAGAACACAGGGGCAGCAAGTGACTAGAAAACCCATCCTAGAGACAGAAGGTCCTGGGTTCAAACCTGGATTTCAGATACTTCCTAGCTGTGTCACCCTGGACAAGTCATTTAACTCCAACTATTTAGGCTTAACTCTTCTTCTGCCTTGGAACCAAGATTAAGTATTGATTCTAAGATGGAAGATGAGAGTTAAAAAAGTACAAAAATACGATAAGAATTCACAGGGATGAAATGATTGGAAGAAAGAATATTTTGCTCCTAATATATTATTGTGTGGTCTTGGGAGAAACGTGTCTCCTCAATCTTCATTTTAGTGAGAAATGTTCCTGACTGATAAGATTGTCTATAAGCTGTTTCTTCCAAAGAGCTCAGTTAAATTATGGCTTATAATTAAATGAAAAGTGCAGTGTGAAGACCTGGGCCTCCCCGGAGACCCACTCTAGGCCTTCTTCATGTTGCCCAGGTGACCCTGGGATCACCAACGCTTTGCTCCCAAAGGACAAGCTCTGTTGAGGATGCTCACCCTGGAAGAGCTCTGAGTAAGAATCAGCAGCAGACTATAGGAAAGAGTTGGAGCTGGGAAGGACATCAAACTCCTCCATTTTACAGATGAGGAAACTGAGGACCAGAGAGGGTCAGCCATTTGTCCAAGGCCATACAAGTTATAAATAGCAGAGACAAAATTTGAATTCAGGCCCTTGGTTCTAAAGTCAGTGCTTAATAACACCAACCCTCCCTCGCCCCCAACTTGTCCAAGACCAGCCTTGCTAAGTTCAAAGAAACTCACCATGGAGTAATGTCACCCTGATTCAACCAATGAGGACCGTCTAATGATATTAGGGGAAATGGAGGTCTGTATGACCCCTTGGGAGGTGTGTTGTAATGTGGATTCCTAGACTGGGGGATAGAGCAATAATCCTGCCCATCTTCCTGAATTAAAATCTGGCCTCAGACACTAGCCGTGTGACCCTGGGCAAGTCATTGTTGGCCCCAGTTTTCCCATCTGTTAAGTGAGCTAGAAAAGGAAATGGCACCCAACCACTTTGCCAAGAAAACCCCAAATGAAGTCATGAAGAGTAAAAAAGACATGAAAATGGCTCAACAACACCAAAAAGCACTTAATATGTGTTATCTCATTTGACCCTCACCACAGTCCTGTCAGATAGGTGTTATTATACATTTTATAGATGAAGAAACAAGGAGATGTTAAATGATTTGCCTGGGATCACATAGCTATTAAGTGTCCAAAACAAGATTTGAATTCAGGTCATCCTGACATCCATTACTCCATCTACCATGCCTTCTTTCTTTCCCTTTTTCTCTCCTCCCTCCCTCCCACTCTCCTCTCCTCTTTTTCTTCTTTCTTTCCTTTTTTCTCTCCTTCTCTCTCTCCTTTCTTTCCCTTCTCTCTCCTTCTCTCTCCTCTTTCTCTTCTATCTTTCCCCCTTTCTCTCCTCCTCTCTCCTCTTTCTCTCTTTTCTTTCCCCCTTTCTCTCCTCCTCTCTCCTCTTTCTCTCTTTTCTTTCCCCCTTTCTCTCCTCTTCTCTCCTCTTTCTCTCTTTTCTTTCCCCCTTTCTCTCCTCCTCTCTCCTCTTTCTCTCTTTTCTTTCCCCTTCTCTCCTCCTCTCTCCTCTTTCTCTCTTTTCTTTCCCCCTTTCTCTCCTCCTCTCTCCTCTTTCTCTCTTTTCTTTCCCCCTTTCTCTCCTCCTCTCTCCTCTTTCTCTCTCTTCTTTCTTTCCCCTTTTCTCTTCTTTTCTCTCTCCTCCATTTCTGTCTCTCTATCTCTGACTCTCTCTCTGTCTCTGTTTCTGTCTCTCTCTTCCATCTTTGGATCCCCCACACTTTGTACAGTGTATCCAGCACCTAGTAGGTGCTTAATAAATGCCAATGGATGGATGGATGGATGGATGGATGGATGCATTAATTGTTGGAAGTGATTAAACCTTTCTCATCCTTAGTTTTCTCCTCTTAAAAATGGGGTGAGGCTATTTGTGAGGCTCAAAGGAGATAATGAACAGGGATGCTTGTGAATTGTAGAGCACCATCATGATGTGAGATGGTATTCTCTGAGATCCACCCCCAGGGGTGATTCATTTGTGTGGCCCAACTTCAGTAATGGCCTTTGCAAGTGGATGCCCAACACTGACCAGCAAGGGTCAAGCAACCTCCCTGCCTGAGGCTGCAAACAAATTTGTTTCTGGCTTTGTGGTCTTTCTGGAGAAATGCATCCACTGGGGAAGTGTTGTTGTCAGCCTTGTTCCTCTATCTAAAAGCAGGTATAGAGTAACCATGGTAATGATCCGTAGCTGTCTTGTGAATTCACAGAAAGAGCAGCAGAGTATGGTTTAGAGTCTGATGGACCTGGTGTCAGGGAGATGAGTTCAAATTTCACCTCTTACACCTTGCTGTGTGGCTATGGAAGTTGCTTATCCTCTCTCAGACTAAAATAGTTCTCTAAGGTTTTAAAAGTAGAGATGTGAGAGGGGGCAATTAGGTGGCTCAGTGGATTGAGGACTAGGCCCAGAGATAGGAGGTCCTGGGTTCAAATTTGACCCCAGATACTTCCTAGCTGGGTGACCTTGGGCAAGTCACTTAACCCCGATTACCCAGCCCTTACCACTCTTCTGCCTTAGAACCAATTCACAATGTTGAGTCTGAGAAAGAAGGTAAGGGTTTAATAAAGTAAAATAAAATAAAAATAAAGTAGAGATGGATTGGGATTGGAGGGAATTATCCCCTGCAGGTCTTTGACATTTTAAATTTATTGATGATGGATGAAAGACTTTTTATGATGTTTGTTCTGTCCTCTTGAGATCATGAGCTATACTCTGGAAAGAAACCTAGATCCAAATGTCTGGAATCCTTCTGGGTTCATGAGATGCATCCCCTGGGAGATGTGGGTTTCCCATGTTCCTTTGCCCATTCCTAAATGGGCTGCTAAAGAGGCAGAAGTGGGCCTTTCCTAGAGAGGGGCCACAACTGGAGTTTTGGCAGAGGTGGGCATGGGGATGGTCTGGTCCAGGAGATGCTGTGGGCATCTCAATCTCCCAGTTTGGACCAGATGGCTAATGAGGTCCCTCCCATCTCTCAGCCTTTGGGTCTCTATTAGATGCTTCAGTATATCTTGTTTTATTCCTGTTGTTGATTCTCTGGCTACCATTAATGTATCTGCCCCCAGGAGAGAAGGAAGGTGATTCCATTAGAGCATGACCAGGGTTTAGTTGACTATAATGAGATTAGGGAATAGCAGGGTCTCTGGTAAGCAGAGGCTCTGATTGGGTAAATTCACATGAACCGCATCCCTTGGACCAATAAGAGACTGAGGAAAGCCTGTGGCTCCAAAAAGCTGTGGCATACACAGCCCAACAAAACCATGGAGGCAGAAGGGTGAAACCAGTGAAGACTCCTCTGGGGGAATGGACAGATGAGAAGAATCGGTTCCAATGGCCATTGTTAAATTTATTGCTTTGACTCAATTGGTTGTCACCAATGATTTAATTTCTAAATTCCAAAATGAATTACTAAAATAAAATTTAATTTATGGTAGTTTATTTACAATAGAGGGAAGATATTAAGGAATAGAGAAAAGGAGAGAGAGAGAGAGAGAAAACTCTGGCTTCCTCTGAACCAAGGTAGAAATTATAAGACCCTAATCAGGGAAAAGGAATCTCAAGACAATGGGCCTTTCTCAGAGGTTCACACCTCCAGAAAGGGCAAGGAAACTAGGTCAGCCTTTCACTCACCACGGTTGACTGTCTAAAAGGAAAGCAGTCTGAGGTCTCCTGCATGAGCTCCTCCAGGGGTTCAGTTCCATAGTCAAGTGTCTTGACTCCAAGTCTGAGTGTCTGTCTTCTAGTCTCTCCTCAAGGGTCTCTCTTCACTCCAACTTTGTCTCCTTCCAGTCCAACTCTGGGTGACTGAATGATCTTCTCAATTTCATCTTCATGTGCCTCTGTTTCCTCTATTTAAAGATCTTTTTCTCTTATATCACCTCCCTTAAATTTTTATGTCTACCAATCACAGCAGATTCTCCTCTCTAGGACTGTCCACTCTTTCACACGTGGGTAACAGACCTCCCACTCAATGCATGTAATGGGTGCTCATACCTTTTTGTAGTTAGTTCACACCTTCTTGTGGTTAAAATGGGTAGATCTACTTTAAATACTGAGTTAACACTTTTGGGGATTAAAATCCAAAAATAGACCAGGGATTACAATTTTATCTTCACTATCAAGGAAGAGCTAAGTACCTTTATTGTTACAATCAGGAGATAGCCAAATCCAATCTTCACACCATGAAGGCAGTTGAATCAGGTTCCGTGGAATGCTTAGACACTGAAGAAGCCAAGGACATCCACTTTATCCTGAACCATCGCCACTTGTCTGGACTTTAGTCCTGCAGCTGGTCTTTGATGGCTCTGGAAGAGAGAGTGAGGCTGATGAATGTGTAGTTTTACCTCACTTACATTCAGTTCATGAACAAGTTAAGACATCACCCTATAATGTCATTGGTTCTCTTTGAAAACGAAGGATGAACAACAATCACCCAGAGGGCAGCTTCTGTCCCCCATCTTGGAGGATAGAAGGTTGTCTGCCCTCTGAGAACCACATTCCCAAGGCTTTTCTTTCTTCTCGGTTCAGCAGAGGCTGGGTCTGGGATTCACCGAGTCTCTTATTCTGTTGTTGAATAATTATGATGACAATGATGATAATGGCAACCAATATTTATGTATTATTTTAAACCTTACACAACATTCTACAAAAATTAGCTCATTTAACCCTCACAATAACCCAGGGAGGTAGGGGTTATTATTATCCCTACTTTACAGAAGAGAAAATGGAGACAAACAGAGCTGAAGTGATTGGTTTAAGGCCTCACAGCTAGTAAGTGTCTGCAGCTGGTCTTTCTGATTCTAGACCCAGGAATCTATACAGGACACTGCAGAGCTCAAGATACAGAGGCAGAGAAACAGCCTGAATCTCACCTCTGCCCCCTTATTACTTGGGTGATTTCTCCTTGATGGACTTCAGTTCCTCAACTATAAAATGAGTTGGATTAGATGATCTTGGAATTTCCTTCTTAGTTCTACAATTATGGTCCAATGATGTAACTCTATCTCTTCTTTTCATAGTGGAAGGACATTCATGATTCCTAGACACAGAGCTGAAAGGGGTATTAATGGCCATCAAATCCAGAATCCATCCTTTTTACAGAAGGGGAAACTGAGGCACAGAGCAATAATATGATCTTCCCAAAGTCACATAAGCAGTTGAGGTTGGATTTACATCCATTCCTCTACCTCTGACTTTAAGCTCTATTCATTCCACTGTGCCATGAAACGTCACATGGCAAAGCCTAGATTTGCACTTGAGTCTTCTGACTCCTGAATCTGGTGCTACTTATACAACAGTAGCATTTCATGGGGGCAGCTAGGTGACTCAATGGATTGAGAGCCAGACCTAGAGATGGGAGGTCCTGTGTTCAAATTTGACACTTCCTAGCTGTGTGACCCTGAGCAAGTCACTTAACCCCCATTGCCTAGCCCTTACCTCTCTTCTGCCTTGGAACCAATACATAGTATTGATTCTAAAACAGAAATTAAAGGCATGGAAAAAAAAAGGAAACATCAGCATTTCCTCTTCCCATGATCTGGCCTCATCTTGACAAAGAGGTGCCCACTGACCACCTGCCACCAGCCAGGCAAGATGGGAAACCCAAGTTCCTTGGCTCACCACCAACTGATCGTCCCATTTGCCAACTATCCAGATTTTTGTTGTTATTGTTTTTGTTTCCAGCATATCTGTTGGTGACTCAGTCCAGGTGATGTGGGTGAGTCGAAAAGTCCCCTGGCCATCCTTGCACAACAAAAATGAGCAAGAAAGGGCTCGTGGGCATCCTGGGAAGCCTCCCAGCTGGCTGCAAGCCCCGGCTGCCTCCCCTTAACAGTTTGCTGTTTTCCTCCTAACTGGCTATCTAACGTCTCCTTCTCTGGAGGACGTGATGAGGACTGTAGAAGGTCAGGTACCGAATGGGGGGACCCATCCCTCCTTGTCCTCTTTCCTCTTCCTCCCAAGGGTTTCCGTGACCCTCCAGCTCTGGGCACTGGGCTGTCCCAGTCTCCAGCTCCCTGTCCACCACTGGCCTGGCAGCTGGGCTGACTTCCTAGGTTAATGTGGGTGTTTTGCTTGAGCCCTCTTCCATGAACTCCTGGCCCGTCTTGTTATTTTGCCCTGGATTGTTACTCAGCAAACTTCCTGCCCCAAGGAGGAAAAGGCCTCCCAGTGAAGGTCCCCCCTTCCCTGGGAGGGCCCTTGGGCCTCAATGGCCTCTGGAAGCACATATTGTCTTCTTTCCGGAGCCATAAAGAGCTTGACCTGTACGTAATTATGAAATGACCTATTGGACAAGGAAATAGTTGTTTACTCTGACTCTGGGCCTCCCTTCCCCTCCACTTTCCCCCAAGGGGAGTTGTTTGGCACTGGCCCCTGATGGGACGTCAATTGTGATTGTGCTACAGGCTCCGACAACTCCTCTCCCGACTGTTCCTCAAGGTGCCCCTGCAGGTGGCAGAGAATGTTGGGAGAGGAAAAGTGGGGGCCCTCCCAGGAGAAGGGAGTCTGGTGAAGACATTGGTACAGGAGGAGAAAAGGAACTCTGGGGGTCTTCTTGGGAAAAGCTGCTCAGAAAACTGGAGCCCACAATTTCCTACCTCCTCTCCGATCATCTCGGCCCATTGGGCGCCAGCAGGTCTGACTGGTTCTGGCTGAGCCACTGGACTGCAGGAATTGGAAAACTGGCTTGAAGGTTGAGTCCCTCATCTGTGAAATGGGGGGGGGGTCACTAGATGACCTCAAAGGTCCTCAGCCAGCTTCAAATCCTAGGACCCCCTCAGCTCTGCTTAAGCTAAGGAGGAATAGAAAATGGAGGTGCTGTTCAAGTCGTTTCCTTTGTGTCTGACTCTCCGTGACCCCATCTGGGGTTTTCTTGTCAGAGATACCGGAGTGGTTTGCCATTTCCCTTCTCCAGCTTGTTTGACAGATGAAGAAACTGAGGCAAACAGGGTGATGTGACTTGCCCAGGGCCACACAACTAGTTTGCCATTTCCTTCTCCTGCTCATTTGACAGATGAGGAAACCAAGGCAAATGGAGTGAAGTGACTTGCCCAGTACAACACAGATATTTTACCATTTCCTTCTCCTGCTCATTTGACAGATGAGGAAACCAAGGCAAATGGGGTGAAGTGACTTGCCCAGTACAACACAGATATTTTACCATTTCCTTCTCCTGCTCATTTGACAGATGAGGAAACTGAGGCAAATGGGGTAAAGTGACTTGCCCAGGGTCACACAGCTAGGAAGCATCCAAGGGTAGATTTGTATTCAGGTCCTCCTGACTAGTCCTAGTGCTCTATCCACTGTGCCACCTAGTTGCCCTATCTAATATACCACAATACCTGCATTAACAATAAATCGAGGATGATAATATTAGAGGCAATTCTGGATAGAGTGCAATGAACAGAGATAGGAAGATCTAAGGTCAAATGTAGCTGCAGACATTTTCTAGTTTGGGCAAGTCACAAACACTCTTTGCCTCAGTTTCCCCAACTGTAAAATGGGAAAATGATAGCACTTATCTCCTAGAGTTTTTGTAAGGATCAAATGAGATCACATTTGTGAAGTGTTTGACACATAGTAGGTGCTTAATACATATTTGTTTCCTTCCCCCATACGCTACTGTTTCAAAGAGCTGTTGTAAAGATCACATTAGCTGAAGCTCTCAGGATTTAGAACTGGAAGGGACCTTACCCTTGCACTTTACAGAAGGGGAAACTGAGACCCAGAGAGATAGAACAACTTGCCCGTGACCACACAAGTAGAAGAGCTAGGATTTGACCAATGTTCCCTTTCCCCTAAATCAAGGATTCTTTCCACCTGACTGAGCCAGGCTGCCGTAAGCACTCTCCAAACACAAAGCATTATACTAATGGGACCTGTTGTTATTATTATTCCAAAATGTCATTATCCGAAGATCTAAGGATTGAGGAAGGAACCTCAGTGGATCTCTGGTCTAGCTCCTTTTAACAGATGAGGAAACTGAGGCTTAAGAAGGTAAAGAGCTGGCCAAGGTTAGATCATTATTTGTTTGTTTATTTTAGACCCTTACCTTCAGTCTTAGAGTCAAGATTGTTTATTGGTTCCAAGGCAGAAGAGCAGTAGGCAATGGGGGTTAAGTGACTTGCCCAGGGTCACACAGCTGGGAAGTATCTGAGGTCAGATTTGAACCCAGGACCTCCAGGCTCTCAATTCATTGAGCCACCTAGTTGTCCCCTAGGTCAGACCAATGTGTCAGCTTGAAGATGAATGGATCCCCTAGAGGTGACCCTGAAACCTTGGCAGAGGGGAAATGAGCCTGGCTTCGGGATCTGTAAAGGTCCGCCACCCCGGCTGCCCCCATCCCCTGGGAACATCACTTCAAACCCAAAGCAAGCCAGACATTCCCTTTCCTGTCCTTATTTCTGTTCTTCGCGCCTCGGCTCGCCTCCTCTCCTGTCCTTGTCTCCTTTTTCTGTGTATTAAGTGGCTCATGCTGAGCTCTGCCTTGCAGGGTGGCACAGTGATGAATCATGGTCTGCAGGGCTGTGTTTTCCTTGACCAGAACTGCCTGGAAGACACATTCTAATCAGTGGAGCCTCTCTCCCTCCTCCCTCCATCCCAGAGTCATTAAGAGTGCCCAGTGTTTAGGAGTCCAGGAATGGATGTGGTTGGGATTTCGGGCTTCCGTCCCCTTCCCCACCCCCCAAATTCCAAGATGCAACCCATGGCCTTTAACCCTTCCTCTCCACTTTTTCTTCTTTGACATTCTTTCTTTCCATAAATATTTATCATTAATGGGTTTACTATAGGCAAAAGACTGGGCTAGGTGGTCCAAGAAAGAGAAATAGGGTGGGGGGTTCTGCCCTGAAAGAGCTTACAATTTAATGCCCCCTACAGAGGGCAACTAGGTGACTCAGTGGGTTGAGAGTCAGGTCTGTAGATGGGAGGTCCTGCGTTCAAGTCTGGCCCCAGATACTTCCTTTTTGTGTGACCCTGGGCAAGTCATTTAACCCCCATTGCCTAGCCCCTAAGTGTTCTTCTGCATTGGAACCAATATATACTATTAATCCTAAGACAGAAGATAAGGATTTTAATAAAGAAAAGGCAGTTTAATGAGTATGATAAAACTCAGTTCACAAATGGGTTGTAACTAGGGTAGGGCAATGAGGGCTTTTTACCAGGGTGTCAAAATGTACAGGGCATCCACAATACTTCAAGCAATCAATAATGAACCAATAGGAAGAAACCAGGTGACTCCAAGGATTAAGAGCCAGCCCTAGAGATGGGAGGTCCTGTGTTTAAACATGGCCTCAGACACTTCCTAACTGGGTAAGTCACTTGACCCCCATTGCCTAGCCCTTACCACTCTTCTGCCTTCAATACACAGTACTCATTCTAAGACAGAAAGAAAGGGTTAAAATTTTTAAAAAATCAATCAAACTTTTTTTGGCCTTTTTGATTTTTTATTTACTGCCTTTGGCAAGGATGCACGCTGCCCTCTCCCCCCATCCTGCCTTTGATTCAACTCATCGAGCATTTATAACGTATCTGTCAGGTACGGGGACTTGGACATCAGAACAGAATGAGAAAAACAGAACTGTCTTCCCCTCAACGAGCTTCTCATCTACTGGATGGCCATAACAGGCAGCTAATAAGGAAATGCCAAGCATATACAAAATCAACAAACATTTATTAAATGCCTACTGCATGCGAGGCACTGTGTTTGCTAAGTGCTGGCCTTGGAGCCCCTCTACAAGGATGGGAAAAGTGACTTTAGCTGCTCAGTGTCAGTCTGGGAATTAGCCATAGAGATTGGACCTAGGATTTCATTGGTGGGGGGAGGCTCCCAGATGACTAAACTGCTAGCAGGGCAGATTGGCACATCATTGTGTTACAGAGTTTTTTTGAAGGGCAGAAAATTAAGTGACTTATCCAAGGTCCTACAGCAAGGAAGGGTCAGAGGGCACTTTTGAATCCAGGAAGTTCTCTAGGTTCAGCTCTTTTATCTTCCTTGGAATGATGCTTCTCTGGTAGCATAATTGCTCACCAGACGAATGGTTTAAAGTAATTAGAGCTTATCATTAATAAAAATGGAAAGCTAAGGCACATATCCCAAGGAGATGAAAGACAAAATATTTATAACATCCCTTTTGGGGGGAAGATAGAACAAGAAACAAACAAGGTGCCCATTCCTTGGGAAATGGCTCGTCCAACTGCCAAACTTGGAACCAATGGGCTGTTGGTTTATTGTAAGAACTGATGAGGGCGGATGGGTGATGCAACAGGATAGAGTGCTGGCCTGAGATTCAGGAAGACTTTTCTTCCTGAATTTAAGCCCAGCCTCAGAGATGTACTAGCTGTGTGACCCTGGGCAAGTCACTTTACTTGTTTTGCCTTAATTTCCTTATCTGCAAAATTAACTGGAGAAGAAAATGGCAGGCTAGCTTGTGACCCTGGGCAAGTCACTTCCCTTGGTTTGCCTTAATTTTTTTATCTGCAAAAGGAACTGGAGAAGAAAATGGCAAAATAGTTGTGTGACCATGGGCAAGTCATTTTACCCTGTTTGCCTCAGTTTCCTCATCTGTAAAGTGAGCTGGAGAAGGGAATGGCAAACTAACTGTGATTTTGGGCAAGTCATTTTACCCTGTTTGCTTCAGTTTCTTCATCTGTAAAGTGAGATGGGAAAAGGAATGGCAGGCTAGCTGTGTGATCCTGGGCAAGTCATTTCACCTTGTTTGCCTTAGTTTCCTCATCTGTAAAGTGAGCTGGAGAAGGGAATGGCAAACTAACTGTGACTTTGGGCAAGTCATTTTACCCTGTTTGCTTCAGTTTCTTCATCTGTAAAGTGAGATGGGAAAAGGAATGGCAGGCTAGCTGTGTGATCCTGGGCAAGTCATTTCACCTTGTTTGCCTTAGTTTCCTTATCTGTAAAATGAGTTGAGGAAAGAAATGGCCGGCCTCTTCTGTATGTTTGTCAAGAAAACCCGGAATGGGGTCATGAAGAGTCATCCAGGCCTGATTAACAATAACAAATTGTGTCCCTAGCATCTGGCCCATAGGAGGAATTTAATAAATAGTTGTTTGATTTCTAGGCATTGAGGGTCCAAAGACAGACATCCAACTGTCCCCGCCCTTGAGGAGCTTCTGTTCTGTGATGGCTTCTTTGCTGAGCAAAATGTTTCAAATATTCCAGGTCGTTTCAGAGGGGGCTGAAAGTGGGGAGACCAGCAAGAGCCTCCTGTGGAAGGTGATGTTGGAGCTGAGTCTGGAAGGACGCCATCTTCCTTCCTTTCTTTCCAAGGTGTGGAGGTGAGAAGGGGGAGCGTACCAGGCATGGGGGATGGCCACTGCCAAGACAAGGAGAGAGCAAATGAAATATTCTGGATGAGCAGCAGACCTGCCAGTGGGAGGGAAACAAGCCTGCATGGGAAGAGAGGCGTCTGAGTTGGCCTTGGAAATGGGTGGAATGTCAACAGGGAAGAGGGGACATTAGACATGGGGAATGGTCAGAGCAAAGTGGGAGAGAGACTCTTGTGGAGGTGCGGCAGATGCAGGCTCACTCAGCTTATGGCATTCTAGTAAATCGATACCATTGGAAAACTGGGCATCTAGGATCACAGATGTGTCAAGGCTGGTAGGGTCTTAGAACAGGGGATGTCAGGGCTGGGAGGGACCTTAGAACAGGGGATGTCAGGGCTGGGAGGAGTCTTAGAATGGAGGATGTCAGAGCTAGTAGGGGGCTCAGAACAGGGGATGTCAGAGCTGGGAGGAGTCTTAGAATGGAGGATGTCAGAGCTGAGAGGAACAGGGGATGTCAGGTTTGGGAGGGACCTTAGAACAGGGGATGTCAGAGCTGGGAGGGACCTTAGAACAGGGGATGCCAGAGCTGGGAGGGACCTTAGAACAGGCAATGTCAGGGCTAGGAGGGACCTTAGAACAGGGATTGTTAGAGCCTGGTGGGATCTTAGAACAGAGGATAGGAGTGCTGCCTTTGAGTCTGTCCCAGCTGAGGACCACAGTCCAGGGAACACCAGGCTGAATGGACTTTAGAACATAGGATGGCAGTTCTGGGAAGGGCCATAGAACTCTCATCTGAGTCCCTCATGGAGAAGAAAAAAAAACAAATTGTAGGGCATCCCAAGTTTGCAGATGTATTCCAGACTTCGGAAGACCTTTCTATTCCCCAAACCATTCCTCTGTCTGAATTTCCCCAGATGGAGCTGAGCCTGTGCGTCTCCTCTCTTGCTCCCCCTGCCCATCCCATCCCTGTGCACTGTGTCTTGGAAGCCTGTGATTGGCTGCCTGGCACTGGGTTGGTTTTTTATTTTTTTTGATAGATTTTTTTTTGTTTCCATCCTTTTGTTGTCTTGTGTAATACACTTGGCGTGGAAAAGGGATGATGCACCAAGTCTATCCGTCACCCAGTGGTGGCCTCCCTGCAGCTCCCAGATGCCTCACATGGTGTGGCAAATAGGCTAGAAGAAGTACATATTTATTATCTCTCTCCTCTTTCCCCAAGCTGTCAGCCAAATCCACAGGACCGGATTTGATGTTTTGGCTTTAAATCCCAGGATGCCCTTGTGTTTGTGGAGAAACTGATGTGGCCAAGGGCATCCTCACTGGGTGTGCAACAGTCATCCAGACAGGAAGCCCCTTGAGGGCAGTCAGCCTTCCATATGGTTCTGGAGCCACCCCTTTCCCCCAGCCCCTACTCTAATGCACAGACCCCCCCACAAAGAACATTTGGTGTCACCATTCCCGAGACTGAATCGTATATATTCATTCATCCATCAGTTTATGAGTCTAGAACAGACCCAGCAGAAGGAACTGGCCCAGGCTCAAAATAGAAGTGGAATAGGCTGTGCAAGATAAGGTAGGGAGTAGTTCTGACCGTCACTGATGAGGCAGGAGTGGATGACTCAATCATAAATCTGTGGTCCCAGGCCCATTAAAGAATCGAAGAATCAGGCTCAAGCTGGGAAAGGTGACTAGAGCTGAAAAGACTGGCCCTTTCTGGGTCAGTTTCCTCCTTTGTAAAATGAGGGGGTTGGATTGGTTGGTTCAAGGGAAAGGATTCTGACCTTGGAGTCACCAGACCTAAGTTTCAATCCTGGCTCAGCCATTTACTGCCCTTGTGTCCTTGGGCATCTCTCTTTATGTGAGAAACAAAATGGCGGATTGAATGGAGTTCTATGTTTGGAGTCAAGAAGCCCTGGTTTTGAATTCACCCATTCTGGACAAATTGCTTAACCCTAAACCTCAGATTCCTGATCTGTAAAGCAAAGGACTAGCCTAGATGTTTTTTAGGACCCTTCTGGCTCAGAATCTATAGTCCAACCTTCCTCTGACTAATTGTTCTCTGAGAGCTTTGTGGCTGGATTGTCCAATGGGTCCATGACAATCAAAAATAGGCATTTGGAAGTATTTCAAATATACAAATAACCCTTATCTTCTACAACAACAGCTATATTCCTACTCTGTGTGAACCCGAGGAAGTCGCATTCTAGCTCTAGGCCTCAGTTTCCCTTTCTATGAAACTATGAAAATGAGATAAAATATTCAGATTGATTAAATTTGATGTAAAAAAAAAAGACATTCTGGAAGCAGTTAAGTTGCACATTAGATAGAAAGCCAGACTTAAAGTATGGAACACCTGGGTTTAAATGCAGACCCCCCCCCAATTTGTGAACCTGTGCAAGTCACTTAACCCTGTTTGCCTAGCCGTTACCCTTCTGTCTTGGTTGTCACTGTCTCAGTGTGATTGGCTTCCATTGTATGGATTTTGTTCTAGACATTTAGAAATATAATTCTGAGAAGGGATTCCTTGGGTTCCACGCTACAAAAGGGGTCCAGGACACATAAAAAAGATGAAAAAGTCTGGCACTAAATGGCATTTTGTTCACTGAATGAGGCATGTTCCTGTGACTGACATTTTCACTCTGAAGATGTTTGATCTTCATTTCTAGAACCCTTTGATGATCACTTGAGCACTAATGAGGATTAATTATTTAAATTGTTAATTTGTTAAATTATTAATGAGAGGTCACTCTAGACCTAAGAAAGTCAGAGGCAGAGAGAAAGGTAGGGAGGGCAGAGGGGGAAGGAGAGCCACAGAGACACCTATAGAGTGGGAAGAGGCAGAGAAGGGGAGAGAGATAGAGAGACAGAAACAAAGATGGGGGACAGAGAGGGAGAGAGTGAGGGAGGAAGGGAGGGATGGAGGGAAGGATGGAGGGAGAAAGAGAGGGAGGGAGGAAGGTATAAAGAGAGGGAGGGAGGGATGGAGGGAGAGAGGGAGGGAGAAAGAGAGAGGGAGGGAGAGAGAGAGGGAGAGAAAGATGGATGGAGGTAGAAAGAGAAGGAGGGAGGAAGATAGAAAGAGAGGGAGGGAAAAGGGAGAAAGGAGGAGGAAGAGAGGGAGAAAGAGAGGGAGGCAGGGAGGGATGGAAGTAGAAAGAGAAGGAGGAGGGAGGGAGGTAGAAAGAGAGGGAGGGAGGGAGGGAGGGAGAGGGGGAGAAAGGGAGGGAGGGAGAGAAAGAGAGAGGGAGAGAGAGAGAGGTGGGGCGGGGTAGAAACAGAGAGCGGGGAGCGGGGAGCGGAGCGGGGCGGGGGGGAGGGGGAGGAGGAGGGGGAAATAAAACAAAACCCAACCACCCCTTTCCAAAATGTTTCCGACCAAATCTGGCTCTCCTGTTTCTAATCAAAACACTGAACTTTGGAAGAAATTCCCCTTCCCTAGCACTGGGGGGATGGGGGAGTTGAACGGAGTCAACCTCGGCTCCCCCACCATAGCGAACGCCCCCCCCCCCCCCCCCGGCTCCCGGGGAAGGGACGCATGACGTTAACGAGGTCACTCTTGTTGCTGGTCTCCGGCCATCTGCATGCGCGCCGCCGCGTCCTGGCTTCAGCCCGGGAGCATTCCAGGGAGGGTGGCTGGGAGCCGGGTGGCGCTGCAGAAGGCTTCTCGGTCTTCTGGTGGAGGGTGCCAGCCAAAGCTCCCTTCAAATATGCCCCGCAAGCGAGCCGCCAGATGGAAGCCCGATTCCAGCAGGCCGGGCTCTCTCTGAGCCTCGAGTGTGTGCAGAAGGTGTGACACCAGCAGACAGCAACAAGCAGGTGGGGACTGGGAGGCCGGCGAGGAGCCCGACGGAAGCGGCTTTGCTGGGGGGCGGGGAGTGGAGCCCCAGCCCAGCAGAACGCTCTCTGGGAAGTTACTGAGTCTGCGTTTTGAACAGGAACAAAGAAAAGGAGCTGGCTGGCTGGCTGGCTGGCTGGGTTCAGGAACACAATCTGCTCGGTGGAAAGCAGGGGCTCTCCCATCCCCTCCTGCTCCATCAAAGCATCCTAGAGACGGAACCCAAAGGGGTTGGAGGTCCTCTGGCCCAGTTTCTTAATTGAACCAATGAGAAAACAGGGCCGGGAGACCTTAAGGGACTTGGCCAAAGTCACATGGATGGTAAGTGGCCAAGATTTGAATTCATGCCCTCTGACTACTAGACCCAGTGCCCTTCCTTGATGATAAAGGTGATCGGGGATCTTATACTTGCAGAAAATGTACGTTGAAAATTATAATAATTTTTTGAATTAAAAAAAGGATTATCTTGGAGGCCATTGAGTGACAGGCAAGAACTGGAGGGGACTTCCAAGCCCACCTGGTCTAATCCTCTCATTTTCAGTTAAGGAAACTGAGGCATAATAAGATTAAAAAAAATCCTTCCCTCTTAGAATTGGTCCTAAGCATTGATTTCCAGGCAGAAGAGTGGTAAGGGCCAGGCAATTGGGGTTAAGTGACCTGTCCAGGGTCACACAGCTAGAAACCCAGAGGCCATATTTGAACTCAGGTCCTCCTGTCTCTAGAACTAACTCTTTGTCCACTGAGCCACCTATCTCCCTCAATAGTAAGATTTAGAAAGAAACGAGCATTTATTAAGCACCTACTGTCTTCCAGGCATTGTGCCAGATGCTTTACAGATATTATCTCATTTGAGCCTTACCATAACCTTAGGAGGTAGGTGCTATTGTGGTCCCCATTTTACAGATGAGGAAACTAAGGCAGACAGTGAAGTGACTTGCCCAGGATTATACAACTAGCAAGTGTCTAAAGCTAGATTTGATCTCAGTTCTTCCTGACTTCCAGAATTCTATCCACTCTACAGCCACTCTGCCCAAGACCAGATCATAGGCTTTGGGAGGTAGCATTTGAAGACTTTGGAGCCAGAAGTCTTTCCTCTGTACCAGTAGACTCCAGAAAACCTAGGTTCAAATCTCTCCCCTACCCATGGCCAAAGCATTAGCTTTACCTCAGTTCTTTTATCTGTAAAGTAGGGATAAGAATATTTCTACAGCTTATTTCATGAAGTCATTGTGAAGTTCAAATGAGACAAGAGATAAAGCCCTTTCTTTGCATTATAGCATATAAAGCTTACATGAAACTCCATTTAAACAAAGGAAAATGAACACACTAAAGAATATTTCAGCAATATTTTCCCTTTTGGAGAGGAAATTGGGATTCTAAGGGGAAGTGATCTCAAGAGACCTCACATATATGTGTGTGTATGGGAGTGGTTGGGGTTTGGGAAAGAGAGAAGGATCATAGCCCTCTGTCCTACCTGATTGCCATGTGTCCATAAACACATAACACCCATATTTCTTTTGGGTTTACTTTGTTACTCTTAAATGAATGAGCATTCTGAGATGGCATTGCCAAAAAAGAAATTAAGTCTTATGTCTAATTGTCAATGGAAAGCACCCTGGTGGGGGCTCATGAGCAGCAGTACTAGAAAATGCCCATTTTTGTGGGTTACCCCTAGAACCCTGAGCATAAATAGCAGAATATCCTATGAATCCCCAACCCATGAGTATAAATCCTCAGTGGCCCCAGAAGGACTACTTAAATATCACCCCAGAATTCAATTTGGAAAAAACACTCTTAGGAGTCACCTAGCCCATTTTATAGATGGAAAAAGTGAGGCCTGATGATATTAAAGGATTTCCCAAAGTCATCTAAGTTGCAATGGGCAGAGCCAGACGTACAAACCAGAACTTTTCTCTGAGCCCCTCTACAGTCTCAGCGAATGTCTTGTCTGTCGAGGGAGAGGAATCAGAAAGCTGTGGTCCCAGGTCATCTCTTGGAAGAGGTATTGGATTCCAGGGTTAAGACGAAGAATCTGCTGCTGCTGTCAGTGAGCTGGCAAAGGGAGAGAGAGCCCTGCGGGACATTTGGAAACACGAACAGGCATAAGAAGCCTTTGGATGCCCCAGCTCTTTACCCATGATAAAATCAGATCCTCCAGGCACCTGGGCAATTGCACGAGCCCTTGCCTGCTCTCAGGCTGCAAAGAATGGAAGATCTGGGCAGGGTGCAAACAGGCTGCCCTCGAATGAGAGGTCAGGACCTGATTGTCTAAGCTTTTTCTCCTTTGCTACCCCCCCCAAAACCATCCCAGGAGCCCTTCCTGGGACCTTTGATTCACTTGGCCATCCTGGAATTAATGCAAAGCAGTTTCTTAAAAGTAACTGTTAGGGGCAGCTGGGTGGCTCAGTGGATTAGAGCCAGGTCTAGAGAAGGGATGTCCTGGGTTCAAATCTGACCTCAGACACTTCTTAGCTGTGTGACCCTGGGCAAGTCACTTAACCCCCTTTGCCTATCCCTTATTGCTCTTCTGCCTTGGAACCAATACACAGGCAAGGGTTTAAGGGGGGAAAAGAGCAATCCTGTGAGGTTGTTAGATTTGACATTATTTGACATACAATTTTATTTATATAATATAAATATATTACTTATATTATTTGCAACTCCCCTAGATCAGAGAACACAGGGACTGGATCTTTACTCCCATGTAGCATCTCACTGATAATGAAAATCTCTCCATCAATGCAGATTGACACCTTCTTTGCCAAGAACAAGAGCAAGGATAATAATGACAACTAGCATTTATATTGTATCTACTATGTGCCAAGCGGGTGGTTGGATAGCTCAGTGGATGGAGCACTGGGCTTGACATCAGAAAGATTCATTTTCCTGAGTTCAAGTCTAGCCACAGACATTCATTAACTGTGTGACCCTGGACAAGTCACTTTACCCTGTTTGCCTTCATTTCCTGAGCTAGAGAAGAAAATGGTAAACAGTTCCAGGGTATCTGCAAGAAAAACCCAAATGGGATAACAAAAAGTCACTTTTTTACAACCATTTTCTCAATTTGTCCTCAAGACAACCCTGGGAGGTAAGTGCTATTATTTCCCTCATTCTGTAATTAATAAAACTGAGGCAAATAAGTTAAGTGACTTGCCTAGGGTCATCCAACTAGTCTGAGTCTGAATTTGAACTCAGGTCTTCCTGAATCTAAGCCCGGTTGCTCAATCCACTCTGCTATCTAGCTTGGCCATGATATCACCAAGGGAAAAGGACATGATTTACCAAGAATCCATAGCTAGTGTATGGCCTAGACAGGACTCGAACCCAGGTCTTGCAGGACCATCTCTTCACCCATTATGCTCCTTTGTCATTCCCTGAAGCAGAGGCTGCCCTACATAGGTCTGAGTCCAGGCACCACTGGCTGGCTCCTCCCGCCCCAGGCGAAGTCAGAATTTCTTAGTGTCTCTGGGTTTCAAAATAGTAGCTTCCTGATGACTTCGCCTCACGAATCACCATTAGAGATTCCCAGGGGAGGGCAGAAGAGATCAGCATTGATCCAAACCTTTTATTACCGTTATTTACTGAGTGCTGTGAAGGAGCACCTCAGCCAAGGAGGGGAGGAGTCAGAGCCTTAGCCTTGGGCTGTGAGCCGCTGAGAAGCCAAGAATGGGGGGGGGGGGGAGACAGAGACACAGAGACAGAGACAGAGACAGAGAGAGAGAGGAAGGGAGGGAGGGAGACAGAGACAGAGAGAGGCAGAGGGAGAAAGAGGGGGAGGAAGGAAGAAAGGCAGAGAGAGAGAGTGGAGGGAGGGAGGGAGGAAGAGAGAGAGAGACAGAGAGACAGAGAGGAAGGGAGGGAGGGAGAGAGACAGAGAGATACTGGGAGAAAGAGGGGGGAGGGAGGGAGAGAGGAAGAGAGACAGCAACAGAGAGAGAGGAAGGGAGCGAAGAGAGAGAGACAGAGGGAGAAAGAGAGGGGAAGGAAGGGAGAGAGGGGAAGAGAGAGAGGGGAGGGAGGGAGGGAGGAAGAGAGAGAGACAGAGAGAGACAGAAGGAGAAAGAGAGGGGTAGGAAGGGAGAGAGGGGAAGAGAGAGAGGGGAGGGAGGGAGGGAGGGAGGAAGAGAGAGAGACAGAGAGACAGAGGGAGAAAGAGAGGGGTAGGAAGGGAGAGAGGGGAAGAGAGAGAGGGGAGGGAGGGAGGGAGGGAGAGAGAGGGAGACAGAGAGAGACAGAGGGAGAAAGAGAGGGGTAGGAAGGGAGAGAGACAGAGACAGAGAGACACAGAGAGAGACCACCATTAATGCTATCATTCGGCTATCATTCCTCTCTGAGTATATTCTGCATCCTCTGGGTTACAGAAATAGGTACTCACAGAGCATGCCACTGTTTGTGGCCTTTCTATTCTCAGTGTCCAATAGGTATCTGCAGAATTAGAGGTTCATAATTCTACAACTGGAAAGGATCTTAGACACCATGAAGTTTAAGTGTTTTCATTTTCCAGGCGGGGAAACTGAGGACTCAAAAAAGTGAAGCAATTTCCCTAAGGTCAATTTCATAAAAACTCAGAGATGAGATTTGAACTCAGATCCACTGGTTCCAAATCTAATATGCTTTCCTCTGCATCATGTTGCCTCAAAACAAAGATGGCCCATTTTACAGATGTGGAAACTAAAGTCAGGGAAGTTGGGCAATTTGTTCGAGATCATTTAGGTAGGATTTAAACTGAAATGCTCTAGTCTGTAAATCAGTGGTCATCACTGTACCACATTGCCTTCTCTGAATTTCTCTGATTTCATTGTCATAGGAGCTCCTGTAATAGGAGCTCCTAACCCCCCACCCCCCCCTGAAAGTTCTTCCTACTATACCTTATAGCTCCTACTAGACTGTAAACTCCTGAAGGGCAAGGATTATGTTTTACCTTCCTCAGAGGCTGGCATAGTTCATAGAAGGAATTAAATGAATATTTGTTCACATTATAGGATTTAGAGCTAAATAGGACCTCAGGGTCTTTCCGGTCCAACCCCCTCATTTTATAGAGAAAGGAAATGAAGCCTAGAAAAGGCATAAGATCATAAATCTAAAGCTGGAAGGAATCTGATTCCTCATTCAGTCTTTTCAGCCATGTTTGATTCTATATGGCCCCATTTGGGGTTTTCTTGGTAGAGACACTGGAGTCATTTGACATCGCCTTCTTCAGCTCATTTTACGGATGAGAAAACTGAGGCAAACAAGCTTAGTTTTCTTGGTAAAGATACTGGAGTTGTCTGCCATTGCCTTCACCTCTTTTTATAAATTAGGAAACTGAGGCAAACAAGGTTAATTTTCATGGCAAATATACTGGAGTGGTCTTCCATTGCTTTCTTCAGCTCACTTTTGCAAACAAGGAAACTGAGGCAAACAAGCTTAGTTTTCTTGGCAAAGATACTGGAGTGGTCTGTCATTGTTTTCTTCAGCTCACTTTTGCAAACAAGGAAACTGAGGCAAACAAGCTTAGTTTTCTTGGTAAAGATACTGGAGTTGTCTGCCATTGCCTTCACCTCTTTTTATAAATTAGGAAACTGAGGCAAACAAGCTTAGTTTTCTTGGCAAAGATACTGGCGTGGTCTGTCATTGCTTTCTTCAGCTCACTTTTACAAATGAGGAAACTGAGGCAAACAAGGTTAATTTTCATGGCAAAGATACTGGAGTGGTCTTCCATTGCTTTCCTCAGCTCACTTTTGCAAACAAGGAAACTGAGGCAAACAAGCTTAGTTTTCTTGGCAAAGATACTGGAATGGTCTGCCATTGCTTTCTTCAGCTCACTTTTGCAAATGAGGAAACTGAGGCAAACAAGGTTAATTTTCATGGCAAAGATACCAGAATGGTTTGCTATTTCCTTCTCTAGCTTATTTGACAGATGAGAAACTGAGGCCAATAGGGTTAAATCACTTGTCTAGACTCACACAGCTAGAAGACATCTGAAGTCAGATTTGAACTCAGGTCATCCTGATTCCACACTTGGAACTCTACCCAATATGCCACCAAGCTAGAAGGAAGCTCAGAGGCTAACAAATCTAACTGCATCTCCCTCGTTATCGAGATGATGATCTGAGATCCAGAGAAATCAAGTGATTTTGCCCAAGGTCACACCAGTAGTAAAATTTGATCTCAGCTCCTGTGAGTCCAACTCCGTGGTTCTTAGCCAAATCCCATTCCTCTTATGCCATCAAAAGAAAGCCTAGCTAGAAAGCATCCCGTCTTTGGAGAGTTAAACTAGTTCTATGAGCCAATGTTGCTTAATTCCCCATTGCAATCATTTTTTCATCAAGAACGACCCTGGAAAAGAATTCTTGGCCCAAAGCGAAAGGCTCCCCTTGGGGGGAATGGTATCATGGGCTTGGTTTTATGGATCAATTCCTAGTTGCTTGGAACCTAAAATAAAAATAATGTTGCAGAATAACTCCAGAAAGGGGGTGGAGGGGTGGGAAGGAAATCCTTCCATCTAAGCCATAAAAATGACTCTGAATGTGCTTTTTCCTTCCTCTTTGGATACTCCCCTTCCCTAAGCTGTTCCGGCTGCAAGGGTTTTGGACCCTTTTAATACTCCCCGGCCTCAGCTTGCTCTTGTCCCAGTACATCTGGGAACTGTGGGTGGCCTCCTTCCTGCAGAGGGAGAAAAAGAAGGCTGCCGTTTATTATAAACACACGAGGACTGGAGGAGCTGGGAAACAAAAGTGAGGGCCTTGACTCAGGGAGGAACGGTAACGTTTGCTCCCAGCACGACAGAATCTGTTGTACCCCTTCCCGATTCATTGAACCAGAGGGAATATCACTGTGTGGTTTCTAAAGAATGGCCAAGAAGTTAGGGTGGAAATCACCGGGAGGCCATTGGTTGTTATTGTTCAGTCGGGTCTGACTATGCAACTCCATTTGGGAGTTTCTTAGCAAAGATACTGGAATGGTCTGTTGTTGCCTTCTTCAACTCATTTGACAGATGAGGAAACTGAGGCAAACAAGTTTAGTTTTCTTGGCAAAGATACTGGAATGGTCTGTTGTTGCCTTCTTCAACTCATTTGACAGATGAGGAAACTGAGGCAAACAAGCTTAGTTTTCTTGGCAAAGATACTGGAATGGTCTGCTGTTGCCTTCTTCAGCTCATTTTACGGATGAGGAAACTGAGGCAAACAAGCTTAGTTTTCTTGGCAAAGATACTGGAATGGTCTGCTGTTGCCTTCTTCAGCTCATTTTACGGATGAGGAAACTGAGGCAAACAAGCTTAGTTTTCTTGGCAAAAATACTGGAATGGTATGCTGTTGCCTTCTTCAGCTCACTTTACATATGAGGAAACTGAGGCAAACAAGCTTAGTTTTCTTGGCAAAGATACTGGAGTGATCTGCCATTTACTTCTTCAGCTCATTTTGTGGATGAAGAAACTGAGGCAAACAAGCTTAGTTTTCATGGCAAAGATACTGAAATGGTTTGCCATTTCCTTCTCCAGCTCATTTTATAGATGAGAAACTGAGGCAAACAAGCTTAGTTTTCTTGACAAAGATACTGGAGTGAGCTGCCATTTACTTCTTCAGCTCATTTTGTGGATGAGGAAACTGAGGCAAAGAAGCTTAGTTTTCATGGCAGAAATACTGGAGTTGTCTGCCATTGCCTTCACCTCTTTTTATAAATTAGGAAACTGAGGCAAACAAGCTTAGTTTTCATGGCAAAAATACTGAAATGGTTTGCCATTTCCTTCTCCAGCTCACTTGACAGATGAGGAAATTGAGGCAAACAGAGTGAAGTGACTTACCCAGGGCCATACAACTAGCAGTGTAGTAGAGACAGACCTGAGGAAGATAGGGAGGGGAGCAGGGACATGAGGCTTTCCCCCAAAAGCAGGCTTCAAAAGTAGGGAAATGAGGGGAGACTGTCTTCATTGGCATGGAGGGGCCCTTTGAAACCTAAATTCCTTTCTGTGGTTAGAGTACAAATTGTCTTTTCTGGTGGCTTCTGTACTGTACAGACACCTTTAGGTTGGGGGATGAAAAGACAGTTATCCTAGAGAAGCCAAAACATGATCCTCCTTCTGGATCTTCTAGGTATTTAACTAAGTATGTGACCTAATTCAAATTGCATAACTCTCTTTCCATTTTCTCATCTGCAAAAGGATGCTCTTGGCCATGAGAGTGTCTAAGTTCCCTTAAAGCTCTGAATCTATGATTTTAAGATCTGTAAAACAGCACTTGCCCTACCTACCTTTACCAAAGGATCAGATGAGCTCATTGGATCCTGGATTTAGAGCTGGCTGTGAGCCATCCAGAGGCACCTGATGGTCCAGTGATGGTACAGGCTAGTCTAGAAGTCAGGAAGACTTTTTCCTTACTATTTCCCACAGGGATGCTGTGAAGATCAAATGTGATTTGTAAATCACACAATACCTGACACAGAGTAGATGCTGCACAATTGTCCATTCCCTTCTAGACCTTTCGAAATCCAACCATGTTTGTGTATTTGTCCCTCCCTTGACCAGTTTGGATGAAGGTGAGGTTCAAACACCAATTGCACCTCCCATCTCTTCTCATTTGTTTATATAGTCGACTGGCATGTTCTAATTATGTGAGGCAATTTTCTTCACTTTTCCTCTTTCCCTTTTTTAACTTATATATTCCTTTGCCCCACTCTTTCCATTCCTCAAGATCATCAAAACATAACCAAGTCCATTCCCAGGTCCTCTGTCTTATTCCACCCCTGATGGAAATGGAGTTCAGAGGAAATATTCCATATATCATTTTCCCATCTAGAATATGAACTAGAATATGATCTAGAATATCCCTGTCTATCCTCTGATGATTTTTTGCTCATATTTACCTTTTGATGTTTCTTTTGACTCCTGTATTTGTATGTCAACGTTTCTACACAGTTCTGGTGTTTTCATCAGGAAGGTTTTGATGTCCTCTATTTCATTAAATGTCTCTCTTTCCCTCTGTAGTTATCATACTCACTTTTGCCAAGTATGTTATTCTTGGCTGTCAACTTGTATCACCTTCTGATGTTAGTGGTGGGGGAGGGGGAGAAAAAGGAGGAGAAGGGAAAGAGGAAGAAAAGGAATAGGCATTAGTTTAGTGCCTACTGTGTGAGAGGTACTGTGCTAAGTATTGCATTTTTTAAACAAATATTACCTCATTTGATCCTTACAACTCAGAGGGTAGATGCTATTAATATTCTTGTTTTACAGTGGGGAAGCAAGGCAACTAGGTGGCTCAGTGAATAGGTACTGTTTTGAAGTCAGAAAGGCTTATCTCTCAAAGTTCAAATCTGGCCTCAAACTTTTATACATATATACACCGATAAATGCATATGTATATACACAAATGCCAACTATATCAATCTTATGCAAGTAAGTTTTTTTCCCCCAAAACCCTTACCTTCTGCCTTAGAATCAATATTGATTCTAAGGCAAAAGAGCAGTAAGGGCTAGGCAATAAGGGGGTTAAGTGACTTGTCCAGGGTCACACAGCTAGTTTGCCACTTCCTTCTCCAACTTATTTGACAGATGAGGAAAATGAGACAAACAGGATGAAGTGACTTGCCCAGTGATACTCAAGTAGTTTGCTACTTCCCTCTCTAGCTCATATGACAGATTAGGAAACGGATACAATCAGTGTGAAGTGATTTGCTCAGAGTCACACAACTACTTTGTCACTTCCTTCACCAGCTTGTTTGACAGATGAGGAAACTGAGGCAAACAGGGTGAAGTGACTTGCCCAGGGTCACACAGCTACTTTGTCACTTCCTTCTCCAGCTTGTTTGACAGATGAAGAAACTGAAGCAAACAGGGTGAAGTGAATTGCCCAGTGACACACAACTAGCTTGCTACTTCCTTCTCCAGTTCATATGACAGTGAGGAAACTGATGCAATCAGCATGAAGTGACTTGCCCAGGATCACACAGCTACTTTGTCACTTCCTTCTCCAGCTTGTTTGACAGATGAAGAAACTGAGGCAAACAGGGTGAAGTGACTTGCCTAGGGTCACACAGCTACTTTGTCACTTCCTTCTCCAGCTTGTTTGACAGATGAAGAAACTGAAGCAAACAGGGTGAAGTGAATTGCCCAGTGACACACAACTAGTTTGCTACTTCCTTCTCCAGTTCATTTGACAGCTGAGGAAACTGATGCAAACAGGGTGAAGTGATTTGCCCAGGGTCACACAGCTAGTAAGAATCTGTGGCTATATTTGAACTCATAGAGATGTCTTCCTGATTCCATGAAGAAGGGACAAAGACCTTGGAAAAGGGACAAATTCCAAGGACACAAGTAGATTACTATTAGGGAGCCCATCACTTGGAAATGGGAGCAAATCACAGCCTAGACCAGGCAGGGGGGGGGTGCAGGGGGAGGGGAAGAAGAAGCATATATCATTTGGCATCTTCCTAGTTAAACTAATTATTGTTGCTGAATGGTCAAGGATAGTTCTATCTACCTGTTGAAGCAATCCAAGCATTGTCAACACCCTCTACATTCCAGCACCTTGTAACAATACTCCAGTCACTTTGCCTTAGTTACAGCTCTGGATCTTACTGGACAATCCAAGGGAAAGAAAGCATGAATGGAAAGATCCAAACTCAGACCTGGCCTGGGAACTGATGCTCTCCGGTTTGGCATAAACCTTGGATCTTGTGGAAGAGGCATTACTTGACAGGAATGTTTCTTCTACAGTGCCTTAATGGAGAGATTATCCAAGTGGAGGAGAAACCAGTAGCTTTCCTTCTCCCTCCCAGCTAGCTATTATACAGTCTTGTGTCTGAAAACCAAAAGCCATGGTCCTTAGGGTTACACCCAATGAAACATCCCAAAGGACAGCTATCTCCCAGAAGGAGAACCATGTCATTTTTTTCTTGTGTCAGCTGGGATGAGTTTTGGACTCAGCTTCTCAGAGGCTCACTCAGCAGCCCCCCAATCCCCAGTTAGGAGACAGCCTGGGAAATCTGTTCCAGAGAGGGAGAAAGGGAGAAGGAGAGACCCAGAGACAGCCCAGCAGCAGAGGTGTCCAAGGAGAGACTGCCTGCAGCTTAGCAGATTGGCTGAGAAAATGGAAAGTGACCACAGGGGAGGGAAAGGCTAAGTGAGAAAGTGACTGGGAGGAAGAGACTAATATATGTCTTGGGGGAAATTCTCCGGATTCATTTTTATCAAACAAAAACGATGATGTAATGGAAATTAGATGGAGTCAGGAACATTATTAGAATGAATGTTCTCATTGATTAAATGAGTTGCTGACGAGCAGAAGCAGAAACGTTCCTGGGCTTTCTTTCTCCAATTCTCGCTTTGACATTTTAAAAGAAAGTGATGAATGCCATTCAGGGCAGCTTTTCCCCCTCTTTCTGTTATTATTTGTATGAGGTAAGTGATTCTGCCTGATGCGTTTTAAATCTCCTAATTTAATGGGCTCCTGACCATTTCAAATGTCTGCTGGGGAAAACAGCTCATTTAGATGCATGTTTTGATCCTTTTTCACTCCTGTTCAATAAAAGTAAACCAGACCCATTTGGAGGACTTTTTCCCCCATTTCTCTGATTGATGAAGTTGGTGCATAAGGATTTCCACAAGCTCTGCGCCAACACGGCAAAGCTTCAGGGGAACTTGGCCTTGATGGAGTTGTGTAGCCATGGTGATCCTTGGCTTGGTACCTCCCTCCCTCTCTGGGCTCTGTTTCTGTGACTTATGTGATCTCTTAACCTCCTTGGGTCTTAGTTTACTTGTCTGTAAAAGGAGAGAGGAGTGTGAATACATGGAGGGAGAGGGAGAGAGAGAGAAAAAGAGAGACAGAGAGAGGGAGACAGAGAGACAGAGAGACAGACAGAGAGACAGATAGACAGAGAGACAGAGAGACAGAGAGAGACAGAGACAGAGAGAGGGAGACAGAGAAAGAGAGACAGAGAGACAGACAGACAGACAGACAGACAGACAGAGAGAGACAGAGACAGAGAGAGACAGAGACAGAGAAACTGGGGATGAGGAGAGGGAGGGAGGGGACAGAGAGAAAGAGAGTCAGAGACACACTGGGGAATAGAGATGGAGGAGAGACAGACAGAGGCAGAGATGGATTGGGGGATAGGCAGTGAGGGGGGACACGGAGAAAGGAAAGACAGAGACACACTGGGGGATGGAGATAGAGAATAGGAGAGACAGAGAGTCTGGAGGAATGGGGAGCAAGAGAGAGACAGAAAACTTGGGGATTGGGAGGGAGAGGGGGGAAAGAGACAGAGACAGAGGTAGCCTGAGGGATGAGGAGAAAGACAGAGACAGACAGAGACAGAGACAAATTTGGAGATGGAGAAGAGAGGAAGGAGAAAGAGGACAGAGACAGAGAGCTTAATTAGAATACCCAACTTGGGGAAAGAAATATCTATCTGCTTTAAATTCTACTTCTGACAACTTTCACCCACTGTAAATTATTCTGTCCTCTAGGGCCAAGTCTAATCCCTCTTCCATGAGAGTCCTTCGATGTTTTAGGATTGCCATCATGTTCTCACCAAGTTTTCTCTTTTCCAGGCTAAACATTCCTTCTTCCTTCAACCAATTTTCCTATTGACATGATCACAAAGCAATCTTCCTGATTGCTCTCCTTTGAATATCCTAAAAGGAAAAAAAGTTGTTACTGACTGAAGGAATCATGGAAGGCTTGCTAGAGGAGGTGATATTTGATTTTTTAAAATAGGAATGGGTAGGAATGGAATAGGCAAAGTGGGACAGTGTTCTGGAAACAGGAACCAATTTAAACAAAAGCATGGAGTCAAGGAAACACAAGATGTATTTTGAGTTCAATTTTCATGTTGCAT
This sequence comes from Monodelphis domestica, assembly GCF_027887165.1. NCBI lineage: Eukaryota > Metazoa > Chordata > Mammalia > Didelphimorphia > Didelphidae > Monodelphis > Monodelphis domestica. The sequence continues at coordinate 35,113,730 of NC_077229.1, forward strand.
TGAGGAAATCACATAATACTAGAAAGTAATTTTGTTTTATTGCTATACCTAGCATTGCACTATATCAAATAATGGTGGTATTCAACAGACACTCTTACTTTGCCCCTGATCTTATTGGAAAAATCTCTAATGTTTTCCCAATATTTTAAGTATATAAATTCAAGGTAGAGATGTACAATTTTCTTCCTTTGCTTTGTCTCTTCTTGATTTATATATCAAAACCATATTTTTTCATGAAATGAATTTGTCAGTATCCCTTTTTCTTCTTTCTATTTTGTAAATGATTTATATAATATTAGAATTAGTAGTTCTTTGAGTGTTTGATTTTCAATGCAAATCCATCTGGTTCTGAGATTTAAATTGTAGCTTGTTTTGCAACATTGGATTATTTAAATTTCTCTATTTCTTGTTCTGTTGGTATTTTATTTTTGTAAATATTTATCTATTTCATCTAAGTGTTGGGATGTAATTGAACAAAATAATTTGCTTCATTCCTTCTTCACTTGTAAATTTTCCTTTTTCAACTTTAATATTTGAAATGTAATTTTCTCCCTTTTAATCAGCTTGATTAATGGTTTATCTATTTTCATTTTGATGATCTATTTTAAATTAATTGCAACTTTATTCTTTCAATTTTGTGAGCCTCCCTTTATTTTAAACCCATACTTTCCATCTTAGAATCAATACTGTGTATTGTTTCCAAGACAGAAGAGTAGTAAGGGCTAGGCAGTGGGGGTCAAGTGACTTGCTGGGTTCACACAGCTAAGAAGGCATTTAATTCACTAAGTCATTTAGCTTCCTTGTAGTTTTCTTTTTCATTTTCAAAATTTCTATTTTTGCATTTTTGTTCCTATTTAATTTTACTTGTTACTTTTCGAGTGTTTTTCAATTGCATGCTTCAATTTATTAATCTGTTCTTTCTCTCTTTTGTTTATGAAATATATAGCAATATAAATTCACTCTTAAGAACTGCTTTTATTGCATCACAAAAGTTTTGATGTGCTATCAATTTATTTGATGACATTATCATTTCTATGATTTGTTCTTTGACCCACTAATTCTTTTTACATTTTTTATTTTTATTTTCACTCATTTTCAAATTATCTCCCTCCCACCACCCCTCCCTCACCCACTGAAAGGACAAGGAATATGAAACTCATTATACATATGACATCATGCAAAACATATTTCCAAATTAACCATATTCTAAAAAAAACAAAACAAAACAAGAAAAATGAAGGAAAAAACCATGCTTCAATCTAGATTTTGAGACCATAAATTTTCTCTCTCAAGGTGGATGTCATTTTATATCATCCATACTTTGGAGCAGTAGAATATTATTATATTGGCCAGAATTATGAAATCTTCCATAATTGATTATTTTTATAATATTGGGATTAATGTGGAGATTGTTCTCCAGGTTCTGTTCACTTCATTTTTCACTGGTTCATATAAGTCTTCCCAGGTTTTTCTGAAACCTTTATTATTTCTTATAGCACAATAGTATTTTATTACATTCATATACCATGACTTATTTGGTCAATCCCCAATTGATGGGCATCTCCTCAGTTTCTAATTTTTTGCCACCCCCAAAAGATCTTGCTATAAATGTTTTTGCACATATGATACTTTTTTTTTCTTCAGTGTTCTTGGGGCATAGATTTAATAGTGATAATCCTGGGTATGACCCATTAATTCTGTAAGACTGAGTTATTAAGTCTCCATTTAAGAATGAGAATTTTCTTAAAAGGTCCTTTATTGATTATAATTTTATTAAAAAGTGGTCACATATAGGTTTAATATTTATGCTTTTCTGCATTCATTTATTCAGTTTTATGCTCTGAAATATAGCCATATTTGGGGTTAAAGGTGCCATGAACAACTTAAAAATATGTATACTCTTTCCTGTTTCCATTCAGTAATACCTAGATAACTAAATTTCAAATGAACTAAAAAATACTTATTATGTAGAAAACACTGTGTTGATCTCTAGGAATGCAAACAGAAAAGCACGCAAGTTATTGCACATAAGAACTCACATTCTAATGGAAAAGAAAAAATATAGATGGTTTTAGTTTAAAATCAGATGGAAAAGTTACATGATGCTTTGGGTACAAAAGCAAATTAGATTATGTTGATGTCTTTTCTACAGATAATCATATCCTTTACTGAATTAGAACCACTTGCCAGTTCTATGAACCTTAACAGAAAGAATTTTACATTCTAGGTCTTTAAATAGCTATAGTTGCTGAGGAGGTAGGGACTTCATTATTCACAGGAACAGTTTACCAGTTCACACATCCACAGAGATTGGGATTGCTGGCACTCTTAGGGCTCTTGGTCTTATCTGCTTTTTTGGTGCCAGTTGGTTAGCAATTGCTGATTATAAGAAAATGGGGTTCCTTTTTAAGCAAAACTTTTCCAAAGTTCTATTTAAAATTTTTAATTCTTTCTTCTTTATCTTTTTCTTAAATTTCTTTTGATCTGAGAGGAGAACATTGAAGTCCCCATTAACTTTTCCTTTAAGTACATAGATGTTATGTTATTAGGGCATGTGTATCAAATATTGACATCATTTTATTGTCTACAGTGCCTTTAAGTATAAAGTAACATTACCATTTATTTCTTTTAATCATTCCATTTTTACCATTTCCTTGTCTGAGTCATGGCTGCTACCTTTGATTTTTGGGGGGTTCAGAGGCAATATAAGAAAAATAAAGTAAGTTGTTTTTTTAATATGCACTCAGGGTTTATCTGTTCTCTCTCTGGAGGTGAACAGCATCATGGTCTTTTTGGAACTGTCTTGGATCACTGTCTTGATCAGAGATCAAGCTAACCATTGATGTACTTTTCCCAGTGACTGTCTGTCTGTAATTCTCTAAAAATTCAAATCAATTCTGCCTTTGTGGTGTTTGACATTTGTCCTCAGGGGAATTCCTTGAGAATGCTACCATTTGTCTTATGGTTCTTACCATGGCAACAGCTGCCACATATACTATAGGAGAATTCATCTATTTGTGATAGTTATAACATATGAACTTTTTTGAATTTCATTTAGAGGAAAGTCTGCTAGATTTGGAATCAGAGGAACTGAGTTCAAATCCTAGACCTGCCTCTCTCCTTGAGTAACGGTGGGGAAACCATTTTATTTCTCTGGGACTCAGTTTCCTCATCTGTAAAGGGAAGAAATTTTACTAGATGGCCTCTAAGGTCCCTTCTAGTTTGGAATCTAAGATCTGTATTGGTGTCAGTGATGTTCTAGTTGGATTCATGCCAGCAAACTCAAATAAGACTTTTTTGGAATTTCAATCTAAATATGCCCATCCCTTTTTCAAAATTTTTGAGTCTTCCTGGCTGGTTTCATTGTTAAGTATAATTTTTTTTTATTTTGCCCTAAGTAGATTTGTGTTGGCCTTAAGGGCCCTTCCCTTCCTTTCCCTTTCCTTTTCCCTTTCCCTTTCCCTTTCCCTTTCCCTTTCCCTTTCCCTTTCCCTTTCCCTTTCTCTTTCCCTTTTTCTTTCTCTTTCTCTTTCTCCTTCCCTTCCTTCTTCAGATTTTAGCATCCCAGAGTTCCCCCTCTTGTTTCTTTTATCTCTCATTTCTTCTTATTTCTTACTAATTTAGTCTTAGAGATGAAGTGATCTTTTATGATTGTTTAATACTAGTCAGCATTATATTGTGTGGAGAGTTGAGAGTCCCTCTGATAAAAAGCAGCACAAAGCCCGGGACTATAATGGGTGAGCTGTGCCCAACTTTGCTATGAAAAAGTGAAAAAGTCATTTAGAACCACACCTGGCTTGATGCCTGGTGCCTGGCATACCCACCTGGTGGTCACGCGGGTTTTGTACCTGGAAACCTACTTGGTGAGGCTTGCAGATCCTCATCAGAAGCCCTTATTGCATCATAAGCCCCTTTCCCAATTACTGCACTGTGTGGAAACAGTTCTGGGAGCTGCTAGGTAGTGCCATAGCACACTATACTCTTGACCTGGAGTCAGGAAGATTCATCATCCTGAGTTTGAATCTGGCCTCAGCCACTTATTAGCTGTATGGCTCTGGACAAATCACTTAACCCTGTTTGCCTCAGTTTCCTCATTTGTCAAATGAGCTGGAGTAGGAAATGACAAAATGTTCTAGTATCTTTGCCAAGAAAACCCCAAACAGGGTCATCAAAAAGAGTTGAACACGCCTGAACAACAACCAAAGAGGAAACAGTTAGGAGGGTCTCCACAATTCTATAACCATACCCAGTGGCTATTCAAAAGAGTAGCTGAAAGGATATTTTCTTTGGTCCAAACTGATGGAGAGTGTGATGTATTTTTATCAAGCCATGGGGGACCCCACACTCTTCAAAAGGGAGAAAAGATACTGAGGAATCCATTGAGGAAATCAGGAAGGCAGACTGAATTTGTGATAAGATCATAAGATCTAGGTATCTCAGTGGACAGAGTGACTGGCCTGGTAGAGCAACTGGAATCAGGTAGACTTGAGTTCAAACCCAGCCTCGGATATTTAACTAGTTGTGTGACCTTGGGCAAGTCACTTAACCTCTAACTGCCTCAGTTTCCCCATTTACAAAATGGTGATAATAGTGGCACCTATTTCCTAGGGTTGTTAGGATCAAATAAAATCCTTATAAAATACTTAGCACAGTGCCTGGCATGTAGTAGGTGCTTAAAAATATAAATTTTTACTATTATATCATTGACTCTTACCAGCCAAGAGTGTAAAGTATTTCTTGATTCACCCAATTCATTCACAGGAATGGCCACACCTTTGATTCAACAATCATATTCTGTGGTGAGGGTCTCCAGAGGGCTTGGAACTATGAATTCAACACTAAAGTTTCCCTCTATTAACATTGCTGCCTTGACTTTATTCCCCTAAATGAAACAGATAATTCGCAGTAAGGAAAATGCCCACAGGCTCTGGTCAGTGGAAAATCCCAGCTTCAGAAAGAAGTGCTTTGACTTCTAAGAACAGAACAGAGAGAAATGATAAGGGCTCTAAGCTCATTGTCCTTAATTTTAGAGGAAGGAAGGAAGGAAGGAAGGAAGGAAGGAAGGAAGGAAGGAAGGAAGGAAGGAAGGAAGGAAGGAAGGGAGGGAGGGAGGGAGGGAGGGAGGGAGGGAGGAAGAAAGGAAGGAACAAAAAGAGGAAGAAAGAGAAAGAAAGAAAGAAAGAAAGAAAGAAAGAAAGAAAGAAAGAAAGAAAGAAAGAAAGAAAGAAAGAAAGAAAGAAAGAAAGAAAGAAAGAAAGAAAGAAAGAAAGAAAGAAAGAAAGAAAGAAAGAAAGAAAGAAAGGAAGAAAGGAAGAAAGGAAGAAAGGAAGAAAGAAAGAAAGAAAGAAAGAAAGAAAGAAAGAAAGAAAGAAAGAAAGAAAGAAAGAGAAAGGAAGGAAGAAGGAAGGAAGGAAGGAAGGAAGGGAGGGAGGGAGGAAGGAAGGAAGGAAGAAAGGAAGGAAGGAAGGAAGGAAGGAAGGAAGGAAGGAAGGAAGGAAGGAAAAAAAGAGATGAGAGAGAGATGCAGGGAGGGAGGGAGGGAGTCAAACAACTATGTCTGAGGTACTGTGCTGAATGCTCAGGATTCAAAGAGAGGTAAAAGAAAACCCTTGCCCTTAAGGAGCCTACAATTTGATGATGGAAGAAGACCCATCCAGCCCTTCTCCTCCAAGCTGATGTTGCTCTCATTTTTTCCTTGACTTAGTTAACCAAATGGTGATTTTTATTTCAACAGGTGAACTTTAATGTTTGGTTTTGAGAGAAAAACTATCATTCAGTTCTATTGTTATTAAAAATAAATATAGCAACACGATTATATAATAATCATCACAATTGTAACGATTATTACACATAGTAGTGGTAGTCTCTTGTGATCGAGAATGACTATTGTCTTTGTGCAGTTTCATCTACAGTGTACCCTCATGTGGCTTTGGAGTCCAAAGGCTGAGGCGCAGAGTCTGTGGCACACGGGGCATGGTACGCCAGTTGTTACAGGAGGTGCGGTTGTGGCCTGGTGTCGGCGTTCATGCGCAGAGGCAAGACGTCGACGTCGTTCGTCTTCAAAGGTGGTGGCGGCATGGTGAATGGGGGTTCGCCAGCTGCTTCTGTCAGAGGCAGCGAGTTCTAGTTGCTTTGGTGTCATGCCAGCCCACTTCAAGTTTGGACTTTAGCTGATCCTTGAATCTTTTCTTTGGTCGGCCTTGTTTCCTGAGTCCAGCTGACAGTTCCCCATAGAATACCTGTCTTGGTGTTCGCTGTGGGTCCATGCGGATGACATGTCCAGACCTTCGTAGCTGGGTTTTGAGGACCAGGACTTCGATGCTGGTGGAGTTGGCTCTGTCGAGGACTTCCTGATTGGTGATTCGGTCCTGCCATCGGATCCTCATGATTGCCCGGAGAGAGCGTTGGTGGAATTGCTCCAGCTGCTTCATGTGCTTCCGGCACAGTGTCCATGTCTCACAACCGTACAGGAGCGAGCTGAGGACTGTGTTATACACTTTGAGCTTCGTCGCAGTGCTTACACTGCTGTGTTGGAGGACTTTGGAGCACAGCCGCCCGAGTGCCTGGCTGGCCTTTTGGATCCTGGCATTAGTCTCGTGGTCTAGGGACCCGTCGTTGGCGATGGTGCTGCCCAGGTACTTGAAAGTGCTGACATTAGAAAGCTGCGTGCCGTCGATTGTAATGCACGGCTGGTTCGTTGGCCTCCCTGGTGCGGGTTGGAGCAGCACCTCTGTTTTGCTGAGGCTGATAGTCAGGCCAAACAGTTTTGTTGCGGTGGAGAACCTGTCCACAATGGTTTGGAGATGATTTTCTTGGTGGGCCATGAGAGCACAGTCATCTGCGAAGAGAGCTTCCAGGATGAGTCTCTCTGTTGTCTTTGTTTTTGCAGTCAGGCGGCGAAGGTCAAATAGTGAGCCATCCAGTCGGTATTTGATGTAGACGCCCAGGTCTAGATCCATCACAGCATGTCGTAATACTTGGGTGAAAAATAGGTTGAATAGTACCGGAGCGAGAACACAGCCTTGTTTCACACCATTGGAGATGTTGAAGAGATCGGAAGTCTCTCCACCAGATAGGATTTCCCCTGTCATGTCGACATGAAAGAGCTGGATCAGTTTGACAAATTTTGCTGGGCAACTGAGCTTGCTGAGGATCACCCACAATGCGTCCCTGTTCACTGTGTCGAAAGCCTTTGTCAGGTCTATGAAGACAATGTAGAGACTCAGGGTCTGCTCAAGGCATTTTTCCTGCATTTGCCTCACTGTGAAGACCATGTAGATGGTGCTGCGATCTGGTCGGAAGCCACATTGTGATTCAGGCAGGTTCTGTTCGGAGACAGATGACAGGAATCTGTTGAGTATAACACGGGCGAGGATCTTTCCAGCAGTGGAGAGTACTGAGATGCCTCTGTAGTTGTCAAAGGCTGCTTATGAGCCTTTGTTCTTGTATAGGGCTACGATGGAGGCATCTGAGTTCTGGGGGCATGTCTTCCTCTTCCCATATACTGGTCAGCACTATGTGGAATGCCTGGAGCGCCTTTCCATTTAAGGCCTTGTACACCTCGGTTGGGATCCCGTCTTTACCGGGTGCCTTGCCTGCACTCATTTGTTTAATGGCTTTTTGGACTTCCTCTATTGAAGGAGGGACGTCAAGTTGTTCAATGGGGCGGTTTTGGGGGATCTGGTCAAGGGCACTTTGGTCGACTGAAGAGGGTTGGTTGAGAAGCTGACTGAAGTGTTCTTTCCACCTGTTGCTGATGCCTTTACAAGTAATGTATAATGATAAAAGGAGTGTTCCTGAAAAGTTGCGTGTGGATGAAGTGTTTCTCAGTTAAAGTCTGCTTTCCCCACTGCATCACAGTGTAATTTCAACTCTGCTAATTCTCCATCTCATATCTATGGCTCTTTGTTAGTGACTGTTTGTACTTGAGTCTTAAGTTTCTCTGAATCTTCCCCCCCCCCCCCGCCCAGTTTCTCTAAGGAAAAATGATGTGTGAATCAGTATTCTGTGTACTAGCAAAGTTTGCTATTTAAAGAACTCCTTTGTCATCACCCCATAACTTCTCTATTCTGGAAAACCAAATCTACACACACTGGGCTTTCCAAAAAGAGGCTACAACTCTCATTTCATCTTCTTGATCATTCTTTAGCCTGAAGGGAGGGCAACTAGTCAAAAGCACTTCATGGGCTGCCCACAGTCTCCCCTTTTATTTCCATGGCTACCGTCAAGGCCAGTTGGGGATTGGGGGGTGGGAAGTTAAGCCTAAAAAGAAAACTTTAAGGGCATAGTAAATATTTCTTCAATATTTTAAGGATCTGTGATTTGTTGGTGTGACTTTTCCTCCATTAAGGCTGATTTCAAGCCATCTGTGACTTAGTAGAAAGCCCCCTAGGAACTGCTGTGGTCAAAAATGAAATCCCTATACATGCCATTCTGTCTCCTGCAAAGGCACACATGGTCCCCCATTTCTAGAAGGTCTACCTCTTTCTTGGAAAATCCTGCTTTGCTCCAAAGCACAACTCTGATACCACTTTCTTTAAGAGATCTTTCCCAGGCCATTTAGTTGTATGGAGAGAACTAGGTCTGGAATCAGAAAGACCTGAGTTCAAATCCTACCTCAGAATGTTGTAGCTATTTATCCCTGGGTAAATCACTTAATCTCTGGCTTCCTCATTTTTTTTTCAACTGTCAAATGGAGACAAATAATAGCACCTGCCACCCAGGATTGTTTTGGAGAATAAAATGAGATAATATTTGCAATGCACTTAGCCCAGTGCCTAGCACACAGTAGGTGCTAGCAAAAGTGCTAGCTATTATTCATCATTATCATTGTTATTACTTTATATTAATTTGTATATGCTTAGTAACATGCTGTGCCCCCCACATAGATTATGCACTCTTCAAAAGCTAGAATTGTTTCCTTCCTTCCTTCCTTCCTTCCTTCCTTCCTTCCTTCCTTCCTTCCTTCCTTCCTTCCTTCCTTCCTTCCTTCCTTCCTTCCTTCCTTCCTTCCTTCCTTCCTTCCTTCCTTCCTTCCTTTCTTCCTTCCTTCCTTCCTCCCTCTCCTTCCTTCCTTCCTTCCTTCCTCCCTCCCTCTCCTTCCTTCCTTCCTTCCTTCCTTCCTCCCTCTCCTTCCTTCTGTCCACTCTCCCTTCCTCCCTTCCTCCTCCCCTTCCTTCCTTTCTCCCTTTCCTTCCTCCTTCTCTCCCTTCCTCCTTTCCTTCCTCCCTCTCTTCCTCCTTTTCTCCCTTTCTTTCCTCCTTCTCTCCCTCCCTCCCTTCCTTCTTTCCTTCCTCCTTTCCTTCCTCCCTTCCCTCCTTCCTCCCTTTCTTTCTTCCCTCCTTCCTTTGAAAATTCAGTTACCTTCATCCTACAATGAATACCAAGGAAGAACTTTAGCAAAGGCTCATTTTATTTTTTTTCTAAACCCTTACCTTCTGTCTTAGAATCATTACACGTATTGATTCCAAGGCAGACTAGCAGAAAAGACCAGGCAATTTGAATTAAATGACTCACATAGCTAGGAAGTGCTTGAGGCCAGATTTGAACCAGGTCCTCCTAACTTCAAATCTGGTTCTCTGTCCACTGAGCCACTCAGCTGTCCCTGCAAAAGGATCATGTTACAGATTCAGTCATGGCATATTGGCTTTGGGGCTAGGAAGACCTGGGTTCAAAAGCCATCTCTGACACATGTATCTGTGAGCAAGTTACTTAGTCTTTCCATGCTTTAGGTAAATATTTAAGCCTATAATGAAGGTGTTGTTCAGTCTCTCTTTTTTTTCCAATCTTATTGACTTGTCATGACCCTATTGGGCTTTTCTTGACCAAGAAACTGGAGTGATTTTCCATTTCCTTCTCTGGATCATTTGACAGATGAGGAAACTGAGGCAAGTGGGATTTAGTGACTTGCCAACGGCCAAACACCAAGTAAGTGTCTAATACTGGATTTGAACTTAGGTCTTCCTGACTCTAGGACTGATGCTTTTATCATTATGCTACCTAGTTGCCCATAAAATGAAGGGACCCACCTGCATTAGTAGATTCCTATTATAGGTGAAATCACAAGGCTGGATCTCCTTACCCTTCTCTTCTGACCCAATGAGAATAGCCGACAAAAGGAGAGCTTGCATACACATCTTGTGAGGTCTGCTCTGCCTCCTGCTATTGGCCAACCCATCAATCTCCAAGCAATAAAGCCTAGCCATTGTTCGTATCAAGCCCACCAGTTGGCACGCCGGGAAGTAGAATTGAAAATGCAAGTAAATACTAACACACATTAATATTAGCCAGAGAGCAAATACTTGTGAAACTTCCCTGGCCATCTTGTTTACACTCACACTGTAGAACCCGAGCAATGGAACGAACACCAGTGTAGACTTCTAGAGAAGTTGCTCAGACGTAGAATTACTTCCAGTGCGCCTTGACTGTTCTCAGTGGGTAAATACATGGGTTATATATTTAGAACTGAAGGGGACCTTAGGGGCCATGTAGAACATCCCCTTCTTTTTACTGATGGGCAAGCCAAAGGCCAGAGAGTTGCGATGACTTGTCCAAGGTCACTCAGGTACCAAATGGCAGGGCTCAGGTTTAGACAAGAGGCATACTTTCTGCCCTGATGCTATTCTGTTAAAGTGATCTCCAGCACCAAAAGAGATAAATGGATTTTCCTTTGATGCTGGAAATAGTTTGGCTCCCAGAAAAAAATTTCCAAGGGGTCAAAAAACAGAAGAAAGTGCCTCCTTTGCTAGATTGGATGAGTAGAGCTCTAAATCACATCTAGTATTTGTTGGTCACACCATTGAAATAAATCTGCTCGGTCCTTCCTAGAACCATTTCTTTTTAAAAAATATTTTATTTTTTACTACTTATTTATTTATTATTGATTGATTGATTGATTGGTTATTTATTTATTTTATTCATTTATTTAATTAATTTTTAAATTTTTATTTATTTATTGTTTATTTTAAATTATTATTCCAAATGTTTACAAATCCAAACAAAACAAGCATTTCCACATGTAAGGACAAAGAAGGTATTACACAAATTAAATCATAGATTTCCTATGTATTTAACTTACTTTTCTTCATATCTACATAATAGAGCCTGTTCACTAGTTTCCCCACCTCTCCCTGCCTTAAATAGGACATCGTCTTGGAAGCCAATATGTTTTTATACATTAAGTCTTTCATGTTTTACCTTTCTGTTCACTTTCGGGAGGCAACATTTTCAGTTTACTCTTCTATTGTTAGTTCTGGGGCTGTGTATAATGTTCTCCTGGCTCTAGTCATTTCAGTGTTCATTATCTTGTAGAGTTCTTTCCAGGATTTAAAAAAAATCAGTTATGGTGCAGTTGTATTCCACCACAATCACATGCCACAATTTGTGTAGCCATTCCCCAAATGATGGACATATCCTCAATTCCAGTTCTTTGCCACCACAAAGAGAGCTGCTCAAGAGATTTTAGAACATATAGGTTCTTTTCTTCTTTTCCTTTTTCCCTCATCTCCTTGGGAAACAGATCCAGGGGAATACACAGTTTTATAACTCTTTGGGTATAATTCCAAATTGCTCTCCAAAATGGTTGGATCAATTCACAGCTCCACCAACAATGCATTAGTGTCTCTGTTTTTCCACATCCCCAACAACATTTGTCATTTTGCCCTTTTGTCATTTTGGCCAGCCTGGGGGTATGAGGTGATATCTCAGTTATTTTGGTTTGCATTTCTCTAAACAGTAGTTATTTGGAACATTTTTTCATGTATCTATATATGACTTTCATTACTTCTAGAATTTCTGCAGTTTGTTCAGACCTGAGAGCAGATAAATAGGAAGAAAGGCAGTGGTGGGATGGGGTGTAAAATAGACGAAGACTGGACATCTATATTCAAGTCTGAAGTTTGGGGCAAACTGACTGTGAGATCTTAGTTAAGTCATTGTCCCTCTATAGGTTTCCAGTTCCTCTCCTATATAATAAATCTTGGATCTGTCTCCATTGACATAGAGTCATTGACTTAAATTTTATCTGCTCCCTTCTCCCAACAAAATGGGTTCTCTGATACCCTGAGGAGGTTGAAGATTGTCTCCTTTCTCTGCCATCAATTTAACCCTTCTCCCACCCACCTATAACAGTTAAATTCCATTTAACCACTTCTTATGGGCTTAGCTTTTACAAAAAGGGCATTTCCTTTAAAGATTTGGAAACATCTCCCCATCACAATCCTCCCAATAGCACCTGCTCTCTGGGGAGTTGGGAGTGAGGGAAGGAATTAGCTCAGTTTCTGCAAAATTTCAGTCTCACCAAAATTTAAGTCTAAACCTAAATGAGAGGGCCTTGGCCCAGTCCCAAGCCTCTGTGCTCCAAGCATCTCTGCAGGGCTGATTGCAACATCCAGCCTGGATTTCTGGACTTCAGGATCCCTGAATCCTCCCAGGTCAGATCAGAAACTCCACTCCCTGCATCCAGAAAGAAAAAAGAAGGAATTAAAAGAGCAAAGGCTCAGACCTGGGGCATAAAGGGTTGGGGAAGAAGGCAGCCCATGGTCCCTTTCCCTTACCAAGTGGTGTAAGTGAAGGAATACTTTCTCCAGATAGCCCCTAAGCACCCCCACCAGCGCTGACATTCCCTGTTCTAAGACCCACAGCTCTAACAGTCTCTATTCTACATTTCTCCCAATTCAACTCTGACATTCCCTGTTCTAAGATCCTTCCCTGCTCTGACATTCCCTGTTCTAAAGCCCCTCCAGTTCTGATATTCCCTGTCCTAAGATCCCTCCCTGGGGGGTAGCTAGGTGGCTTAGTGGATTGAGAGTCAGGTCCAGAGAGGGAGGTCCTGAGTTCAAATTTGGCCTCAGAAACTTCCTAGCTGTGTAACCCTGGGCAAGTCACTTAACCCCATTGCCTAGCCCTTACCACTCCTCTGCCTTGGAACCAATACCCAGTAAGGGTTTATTAAAAAAAGAAGAAGAAAAAAAAGATCCTTCCCTGCTCTAAGCCCCCCCCCCCCAGCTCTGATAGTCTCTATTTTACAGTTTCTCCTAGTTCTGACACTCCCTGTCCTAAGCCCCTTTCCAGCCCTGAAATTCCTGTTCTAAGCCCCCTCCAGCCCTGAATTTCCCTGTTCTAAGACCCTCCAGCTTTGCCATTCCCTGTTCTAATAATTCTCCCAGTCCTGCCATTCCCTTTTCTAAGGCCCCTTCTCAGCCCTGACAGTCTCTGTTCTAAGCCCCTCCCAGCTCAGATACTCCCATTTCTAAGCCCCCTTCAGCTCTGACATTCCCTGTTCTAAGCCCCCACCCAACCCTTCCATTCCCTGTTCTAAGCCCCCTCCCAGCTCTGACATTCCCTGTTCTAAGCCCTCTCCCAGCTCAGATACTCCCTGTTCTAAGCCCCCTCCCAGCTCTGACATTCCCTGTTCTAAGCCCCCTCCCAGCTCTGACATTCCCTGTTCTAAGCCCTCTCCCAGCTCTGACATTCCCTGTTCTAAGCCCCCACCCAGCTCTGACATCTGTTCTAAGCTTTGATAGTCTCTATTCTACAGTCTCTACAGCTCCTTTCAGGCTGACACTACGCCTTCTCCGGTTAATACTCTCTGGATGCCCCTCCCAGCTCAGATGGCCTCTCTGGGCTCTCCTACTCCAGTACAACGGCAGGATTCCTCTTTCTGCGCGGGTCCCTCGGAACAGGGACCCCAGCGACCTTCCCGTGTATGTCCTCCCCGGTCATCTCACTCCCATCTCCTTCCACCCGAAGAGCCGTAAACCCCTGGGCCAGTGTCTGGCCGCCCCCACCGCGGTCCGCGAGGGCACCTGAAGGAAGAGGCGAGAGGAATCCCGAAAACTCGGGCCCTTCCCAGCGCGTTCATTGATTCCCTCTCCATTGTGTACACACTTCACGACTCATTAAAGGCTGCCCCTCCAGGCTTCTGCGAGCAGCTCCTAATCACTAATGAGGGCCAGATCCACTCCGTGTGCATATTGGAGCATTAAGATTTTCAATCTTTCACTCGATTGCTTTTACGAGTCCTCTGGCACGCCATTCTCTGGATCGTATAGATTAACCCCATTTATTTCAAGTCCTATTCACGGGCCTGGGGAGGGGGGGCTCGGCCCTGCTCTCAGCCTCCTAGGAAGTGCTTTGCATAAAGCCATTAAGGATGTGACAGCTGAGCCTTCTTCTAATAACGATCAGTGGCAGATTGGAACAAATTGGTCTTCGTTTTCATATTTGGAGGAGCCGGGCAGGGCTTTGGGGGTGGGGCGGGGTGGGGTGAGGGGCACCTCGAGGCGCTCCTCTCCTTCTCCGTCTTCTTCCTTTTGCTAATAAGAGATTTAAAAATAGGACCTCGAGAAATCGTGGCCAACCGGAGACCAAGGGGCCACGAGAGCGGCGAGGCGCGCGCGCACACACACAAAGAGAGAGGATGCTGCTATTTCGGTTCGCTTGATGCAAGGAGGACTAAAGGGGGAGGGGAGGAGGGAGAAAAGGTTCCAAGATCAGCACTTTCTAAGGCTCTTGCAAACAACCAGGGTGGCAGCAAGTCCATCTTAGGGTGCGGCCGAGAGGATTTGGTCATTTGCCTTCTGCAACGGTGCCCTCCTGGGGTGATGGCTGTGAAGCAAGCCAGCAGCAGGTTGAAGAGGGCAAAACAGGAGGAGGGCAGACCTCTTAGAACCCCCTCTTCCCCTTGTTCTCCTAGTCAAGCCCTCCCTTTCCTCTTTGGGTCAGTGACTCCTGGGACAATGGGTCAGAAAGTGGAGGAAGAAGGGGGCAGCTAGGTAGCTCAGTGGATGGGGAGCCAGACCTAGAGACTGGGAGGTCCTAGTTCAAATCTGGCCTCAGACAATTCCCAGATGTGTGACCCTGGGGCAAGTCACTTGACCCCCATTGCCTAGCCCTTACCACTCTTCTGCCTTGGAGCCAATACACAGTGTTGACTCCAAGACAGAAGGTAAGGGTTAAAAAAAAAGAAAAAGAAAAGAAAAAAGAAAGTGGAGGAAAAAGAACAAGGCAAGCAGAGATGGACCCTGGACAGCTCTCTTCCCCTTGTTCTCCTGGTCAAGCCCTCCCCCTCCTCTTTGGGTCAATGGGTCAGAAAGTGGAGGAAGAAGAACAAGGCAAGCAGAGATGGCCCCAAGCTATAGTTCCCTCCTGCCTTTCTCAGGAGAATTGCTTTGGGTGCCTGGAGCCCAGTCTGCCATGTTTCAGCACCTAAAGAATTCTATCTGAGGAGGGCACCATTAAGGAAAAGATCAGGGGCAAGGATGAGCTAAGGGGAAAGGAGGAATTAGAGGGATCCTTGGAAGAGGCAAAGTGAGGCATTGAGGAGGTCTGGGACAAAACACCATTTGTCACAGATGTTCTTAAACTGGGAAGCATACACTTTTTTTTTTTAATCTTATCTTCCAGTATCAATACTGTTACAAGGCAGACAAGTGGTAAGATCTAGGCAACAGAGGTTACATGACTTGACCAAGGGTGCATAGCTAGGAAGTATCTGAAGCTGGATTTGAACCCAGTACACCCCATCTCTAGGCCTGGCTCTCTATCCACTAAGCCACCTAACTGCCCCCATAAACTTCTTTTTAAGCCCTTACCTTCTATCTTACAATCAATACTGTATATTGTTTCCAAGGCAGAGGAGTGGTAAGGGCTAGGCAATGGGGGTCAAGTGACTTGCCCAGGGTTACACTGTTGGAAGAGTCTGAGACAAAATTTGAACCAAAGACCTCCCATTGCTAGGCCTGGCTCTTTATCCACTGAGTCACCTTGTTGTCCCTATAAACTTGTTTTAAAACATTTTTTGTGCAGAGCCAAGATGGTGGTCTAATAGCAGCAAAAACTGAAACCATTCTGAAAATCCTTCCAAAGTAATCTTTAAAAACCACCTCAATGCTTTTTTGTAGTGGCAAAAAACTGGAAAATGGTGGTGGGGGTATGTCCCTTGATTGGGGAATGGCTGAAACAAATTGTGGTTTATGAAGGTGATAGAATACTATTGTGTTATAAGGAATGATAAACTGCCTGATTTCTATATGAACTGGGAAGACCTCCATGAACTGATGTGGAGTGAAATGAGCAGAACCAGGGGAACATTGTACACAGAAAGTGAAACATTGTGGAATGATCAGATGTGATAGACTTTGCTACTAATAGCAATGGGATGATCCAGGACAATTCTGAGGGACTTAGGAGAAAGATGCTATCCACGTCCAGAGAAAGAACTGTGGGAGTAGAAATGCAGAAGGAAACATGATTTATCATTTGTTTATATGGATATGGTTTTTGGGGTTTGGGTTTTAATAGATGATTTTTTTAAAGATCTGTAAAAGATTTTTTAACAAAAAGATTAGGTAAAAGATATATTATAAAAATAAATAATATAGAAATAGGATTTGAGTAATAATATAAGTATAACCCAGTATAATTGCTTGTCAGCTCTGAGAGGGGGGAAGGAAGAGGGGAAAGAGACAATACAAATAATGCAAACATAGAAAAAATAAAAATGAATTAAAGGGAAAAAATCACCTCAAAACAAAAGGAGTCAAAAACAAACTGTAAGAAGGACGTGAGGGGGGTCTCCCACTGAACACAACTTTAAAGATAAGCAGACAAAGTTGATTTTCATGAGATTAGGGGGAATCAGAAGCAAAACTGCATACAGAGGAGTGCTGGCTGACTGCCCCCCCCCCAACTATGCCAGGTCCCTATTTGGGGCATAGGCCAACTTCAGGGTCCCCAGGGCCTTGGCTACACCAACAACAGAGCATCCCACAGCCCAGACTCAACCCCTTGAAGTCCCAGGCCCTGGCACCAGCCTGAAGTGATACCCAGAAGTCCATAGTGCTTGGCCCTTTCAAGTCTGAAAGTGGTAAAGTTTTAGCCCCAGAGCAAAATAGCTTGGAGTGCTGAATCCTGCAAGCCATCAACCAAGGAGACAGAATCATCAGCTTTCAGAACTCCAAGACCACAGGTAAAAAAAAAAAGACTGGGAAAATGAGCAAAAGAAACACCTAACCCTAGAAAATTTCTATGTTGACAAAGAGCAAGGCACAAAGTCAAAAGGAGACAGTAATATTCAAGAAACCACATGCAAAACTTCAAATTAAAATGGGAACTGGTCTCAGGCACTGGAAGAACTAAAGGAAATTAAAAATCAAATAA
This sequence comes from Monodelphis domestica, assembly GCF_027887165.1. NCBI lineage: Eukaryota > Metazoa > Chordata > Mammalia > Didelphimorphia > Didelphidae > Monodelphis > Monodelphis domestica. The sequence continues at coordinate 35,130,890 of NC_077229.1, forward strand.
GACAGGTTGAAGAAAAATAGAGAAAAAGAAATGAAAGTAATGAAAAAAAAGAAAATAATAACTTCAAAAGCAAAATTGATCATCTGGAAAAAGAGGCACAAAAATCTAATGAAGACAAGAGTTTAAAAAAACAAACAGAATTGACCTACTGGAAAAAGAGGCAAAAAAATAAATTCCTTCCTTCTTCCCTCCCTCCTTCTCTTTCTTTCTTTCTTTCTTTCTTTCTTTCTTTCTTTCTTTCTTTCTTTCTTTCTTCTTTCTTTCTTTCTTTCTTTCTTTCTTTCTTTCTTTCTTTCTTTCTTTCTTTCTTTCTTCTTTCTTTTCTTTCTTTCTTTCTTTCTTTCTTTCTTCCTTCTTCTTTCTCCTTTCTTCCTTCCTTTCTTCCTTTCTTCCTTTCTTCCTTCCTTTCTTTCTTTCTTACTTTCTTCCTTTCTTCCTTTCTTTCTTTCTTTCTTTCTTTCTTTCTTTCTTTCTTTCTTCCTTTCTTCCTTTCTTCCTTTCTTCCTTTCTTCTTCCTTCCTTCCTTCCTTCCTTCCTTCCTTCCTTCCTTCCTTCCTTCCTTCTTCTTCTTCTTTCTTTCTTTCTTTCTTTCTTTCTTTCTTTCTTTCTTTCTTTCTTTCTTTCTTTCTTTCTTTCTTTCTTTCTTTCTTTCTTTCTTTCTTTCTTTCTTTCTTTCTTTCTTCTTTCTTTCTTTCTTTCTTTCTTTCTTTCTTTCTTTCTTTCTTTCTTTCTTTCTTTCTTTCTTTCTTCTCTCTCTCTCTCTCTCTCTCTCTCTCTCTCTCTCTCTCTCTCTCTTTCTTTCTTTCTTTCTTTCTTTCCTTCCTTCCTTCCTTCCTTCTCTCGCCTCTCTCTCTCTTTTGGTGCTAGAGGGCTTTTGGTGGCTAAGGAGCTTAGCAGGCTTTGGATTTCAGCTTAGATATTTTTCTAGATAGGTGAGATTTTCTGTCCCCTTCCTTCATTTCCCTTTTTCATATATCTCCATTTTTATTAAAATTACATTAAGAGCTACTAATGGACTTTTGATTTGAGAGTAAATTTTATAATGGTGACCACAAGATTTTATTAATATTACATTTAATAATTTTACTTTTCATTTATTACTATTATAGTACATTTATTACTATTATAGTACTATTAGTACTATAGAAAGAGCCCTGAACCTGGAGTCAGGAAGATCTAATTTCAACAGCAAACATGTGACCCTGGGTAAGTCACTTAATCATCTTGGCATCAGTTTCCTCATCTGTAAAATGAGTTGGAATAGAAAATACAAATCATTCTAGGATGTTTGCCAAGAAAACCCCAAATGAGGGCAGGAGGGAAACAATTTTGATCTTATATTTCAGAAAAAAAAATATGTTGAAAATTATTACATGTAATTGAGTAAATAAAATGTCTTTGAATAAAAAAAAGACCAGGTAGAATCACAAAGTTGGACATGATTAAACAATAACAATATGTGACTTGCTTGCTTCTATTGATTAGTTCTTTCTCTGTATTCTCAAAGGCTATGGAGGCAGTATCTTATAGTGGAAATAGCACTAGGTTTGGAGTTAGAGGAGCCAAGTTTGAATCCTGCCTCCAAAACATTGCTGTGACCTCAGGTAAGTCTCCTCCCCACATTGGGCCTTGGTTTCCTCATATATAAAATGAGGGAGTTGGAATAGATGGACTCTAAGGTGCATCTCAACTCTAAAGCTATCATCTTCTCATCTATAAAGAACTTTGAGGTAATAAAAAGGGGTGGGGGAAGCTGTGTTCTGCAGAGTAGGTACCCAGAGAGCTGAAATCCCATAACCTAGAAGGGGTGGTATGTCATGCGATTGCAGTCAATTACACAGAAGTAAGAGTAATACGAGCTATTGTTGCTTATAGCCCCTCTAGGTTTATGAAGCACTTTGAACTACATGTCATTTCATTTGAGCCTCACACCATCCATCAGATGTGTGTGACAGAGGCTGGCACTAGAGAAAAGTGCCAGACTGAAGAGGGTATGAAACTGATCACCTCATGTACAGGTCATTCATTCCCTGAGTCGGTAAACTCTAGTGGCTTTCTATTACTGCAGAGATCCAATCTGAATCTTTCTTTTTAGCATTTAGAACCCCTTACAAACTGGCCCTTATTTTCTTATCTCTGTTGTCCAGTGATTTTTTTTGTAATCACTGCTGACTCTTTGTGATCCCATTTGGAGTTTTCTTGGCAAAGATACCAGAAAGGTTTGCTATTTCCTTCTCTAGATCATTTGACAGATGGGGAAACTGAGGCATACTCAAGTGATTTGGCCAGTGTCACAGAGCTAGGTTTGCCATTTCCTTCCCCAGCTCATTTGACAGATGAGGAAACCGAAGCAAAAAGAGTCAAGTGACTTGGCTAGGGTCACAGAGCTAGGTTTGCCATTTCCTTCTCTAGCTCATTTGACAGATGAGGAAACTGAAGCAAAAAGAGTCAAGTGACTTGGCCAGGGTCACAGAGCTAGGTTTTCAATTTCCTTCCCCAGCTCATTTGACAGATGAGGCAACTGAGGCAAACAGGATTAAGTGACTTGGCCAGGGTCACACTGGTAGGAAGTGTTAGGAAGAAGACTCTTCCTTCCTCCAGGCTTGGTGCTCAGTCCACTACACCACCTAGCTGCCCACACTTACCTTATTACTATTGCCCTTTGAGCAATCTGTATTCTCAGCCAACCCCATCTTCTGTTTATTCCTCAGGAATAGGACAAGCTTAGAATGTCCTCCCTTCTCTCCTCCACCACTTCAAAGCTCCAGTGACTTTCAAAACTCAATTTGTGAAGAATTTCCTGGTGCGTTCAGCTGCTAGGCAAAGCAAAATTACCTTGTATTTATTTTCTGTGTCTCCTTGTCCAGGAGAGGCAGTGTGGTGTAGTGGTTAGGAAGCTGCCTTCAAAGCCTGGAAGATTGGAGTTCGAGTGTTACCTCTGACACCCAAGCTGTGTGAGCCTGGCACGGGCTCCTTTATCTATTCATGCTGTGGGCAATTCTCTGATAGGTTGCAGAGACAGTACTGATGGGCGCTGGTATAGAAGGTTCCCTTTATCAATGACGTAACCAGTCCAGCTCCTTTCTCTCATCCATCTTGTATCAACAAGCATTTATTAGCCTCTTCCCATGTACTAGATACTGTCAGGTGTTCGGATACAAATAAAAAGGTTCCCACCCTCAAGGAACATAGATTCTTGGGGGCAGCTGAGTGGCTCAGTGGATTGAGAGCCAGACCCAGAGATGGGAGGTCCTGGGTTCAAATATCGCCACAAACACTTCCTAGCTGTGTGACCCTGGACAAGTCACTTGACCCTCATTGCCTAGCCCTTACCACTCTTCTGCCTTGGAGCCAATGCACAGTATTGATTCCAAGATGGAAGGTAAGGGTTTAAAAAAGAAAAAGAAGCATCAATTCTTCCAGGGAAGACTTGTATGTGTTGTGTGAGCTTCCCAAGGGCCTAGCAAGCACAGTGTGGCCCAATGAGGAGTCCAATAAGTGTTTATTGATTAATTTGCAGAAAAACCTGTGAGGTAAGATGTTTGGTCCCCTGCAGGGAAGCTGGCCGGCACACCGATGGGCCCCCCAATTTCCCTGACCACAGAGTCCCCCCTTCCACTGGAAGAGAGGTGTCCTGGTCACCCCTGGAATCTCATTCTTGGTTAGGTCATCCATGAGCAAGCATCGCTTATTGGCCTCATAGGCAGCTCCTTGGCTTCAGGGAGCGGGTGGGTTGCCTCAGTTATAGACAAAATAGATGAGTAGCCTCATGCCAATTAACCTTGCTTTAATTGATAATTAATTTTCAAACCTATTTACTCTCCCTGGAACAGCTGAGACTTTAAGAAGACCACTGTGAAAACAAATGGAGAATGAAGCAATCCCTGGGGAAATAAGGAGAAGGGAGGAGAGAAGGGGGGAGAGACTGTGTCTCGGGGGCGAGTCGTTCGGAAGGGCTTGCTAGGAAGGTGACAAGCCAAAGTCACAGGGCGTCAGGGAGGAGTTGCTCGGAAACAGCAGCTCCCTGGCCAAACGCTCTGCCCACTTTACCCTCATCCCATCTGCGCTATCGAGAGACGTTATTTTGAAGAGGAGGGAGCCCGGGATCTGGAGTGGGGAGAGAGCTGGGTTCAAATTTGGACTCTGACATGTCATAGCAAGAGCCATGGGCTTCAGAATTGGGTCAGGGGAAAGGGAATCGTCTTCACTTACCTCTACCTTCAATTCCAGCTTCCCCACGGGTTTTCTCCAGGATAAGGAATAGAAGGGGGAAGAGTATCTCTTCTAGGTCCATGGGGGCTCAGGAAGTGGGACGATGAAAGCTTCCTGGGGCCCCAGGGACAAATGGCAGCCAGAGTGCAGGCTCCAGTCAACAGTCTGGCCAAAGAGGGTGGACTCTTTAGTGGCCTCCCTTCTCTGGAGAAGGCATGTCTATCCTTCTATGAATTCTCTTCTGCCCAGGGAGGAAGGATCTCAGGCATCATCCTCATCATTTTTCAGGGATTGAGTAGCGATGTGACATGTTGGATAGAGTGCCTGGTCTGAAGTCTCATCTTCCTGAGTTCAAATATAACTTCAGATACTTATAAGCTGTGTGACCCAGGGAGAGTCACTTGACCCTGTTTGCCTCAGTTTCCTCATTTGTCAAATAAACTGTAGAAGGAAATGGCAAACCAATCCAGTATCTCTGCCAAGAAAACACCAAATGGGCAAGTCACTCCACCCTGTTTGCCTCAGTTTCCTCATCTGTCAAATAAGCTGAAGAAGGAAATGGCAAACCAATCCAGTATTTCTGCCAAGAAAACACCAAATGGGCAAGTCACTCCACCCTGTTTGCCTCAGTTTCCTCATTTGTCAAATAAGCTGGAGAAGGAAATGGTAAACAACTCCAGTGTCTTTGCCACAAAACCCCAAATGGGGCAGACACACCTGAAAAATGACAGAAGCAAAATAAAAGTACATATTCAGGGGGTTCAAGGTGTCTCATCTATCTCTTTCACTGTAGTTGAGGCACTGAAGACTACAAAGGAAGAGACAATGTCATCTTTATAAGTATATGCAAATGGATAAAAATAGAGATAGAGGGGTTGTGGAGTTGAGGAGTACTAGCAGCTTTGGGGATCAGTGTAGGCTTCATGGAGAAAGGAAAAACTTGAGCTAAGTCTTTTTTTTTTAAAATCCTTACCTTCCATCTTGGAATCAGCCAATTCCAAGGCAGAAGAGTGGCAAGGGCTAGGCGATAGGGGTTAAGTGACTTGCTCAGGGTTGCCCAGCTAGGAAGTATCTAAGCTCAGACTTGAACTCAGGACCTCTAATCTCTAGGCCTGGCTCTCAATCTACTGAGCCACCCAGCTGCCTCCTTGAGCTGTCTTAATGGAATCCAATCAGCAATGAAGTGGGGAGTGTATTCTAGGCATGGGGAACCTCAGGGCAAAGACAGAGCTCATTTTCCATTTTAATTTAGGCCACTCTGAAGTAATAATGCTTTGGTCCAAGTAAGCCAGGCTTTCTTTACCCTCTCTTCAAGTTCAATTTACTGAAGAGTTTGGGGATGGGTAGGATCAGGGTGAAATCGATTGGAATCTAGTTGGGTCCCCCAACTTTGTACATAGGGGACCAGTTCACCACTATACCAGGCAGCAGTATACACAGTGTGGAATTCTCTTCCTCTAGATTGCCACTCACTATGCTGACGTCTTCCATTGTGCAGCCACATAATCCTTTGCATGACGCCTCATTCTCATTCAGTTACTCTCAGAACAAGGCACCACACAAAGGATTACGTCACCAGAAGTAGTACTGTACGTGAGCGCTGCCACATACAGAGCTCCTCTCATTAACCACCAGTGAAAGAGGTGCCCCTTCCAGAAGTGTAGTGGGGGCTGGATAAATGGCCTCAGGGAGCTGCATGTGGCCCGCGGGCCATAGTTTGGGAACCCCTGAATTAGATGATCTCAAATCACTGAGTATTTCCCAAGTGAATGCTCTGTGTTGGACACAGTGCTAGATGTTGGAAATACAAAGATTAAAATAACAACAACAACAATAGTCCCTGGCATCAGGGAGCTTCCATTTTTCAATAGGAGAAGGGTGAGATTTGGGTGCCAAATCTGAATCCCCAAAGTCATGGCTGTGGGAGTCTCTCCTCATTGGTGGAGATCAGTGCCCTGAGCATGCTTACAGAAGCCTGGGCTACATATATAGTCACTTCCCTTGGGAGTGACTTGAGCTTTGTGGAACATAAACTCTTTCAGGGCAGAGACTGCTTTATTTTCTGCCTCTGTTTCCCCAGCAGAGTACCTTGCACTTTGCAAATGCATGATGGGTGTAGAATTGAGCTGAACTGATTTTCCAGCTCTCTCCAGTCAATATTTCCAGGTTGATTGTACATCAGTTGTCCTCACCCTTCCCTCGACCCCCAGACTTGGCTGCCCACAAAGTGGCAGCCTTGCCTGGCCCAGTATGTAATTCCTTGCCTGCCTTCTTGCCTTTGGTCTCCATTCTGAAATGCTCTCTCCCTTCGCATCTTTCCCTTTTGAAACCTCCAGCGACTCAAGGCTCAGCTCTGACCTTGGGCTTTTTCCAATTTGTTGTCAACGTTGTTCGGGCAGAGGCTGAATCTGAACTCGAATCTTCCCGACTCCAGAACTCCATCCACGGTGCCACCTAGTTGCCTCAAGGAAAGTGCCCAGACCAGCTGCGTTCGCTCTTTCATTCCTCTTTGGACTCCCTTTCTGACTCTCTGCCCTGTGACCCAACAGCTTTCTCACCCTGGAAGATCCCTCCAGCCTGGGAGCCCTTTCCATTGATTCTATAGTTCCTCCAGGAACTTCATTTAAGGAAAGTGGCCGGGCCAGCCAGGATCCTGTCTCCATGCTTCCTTTCTGGTCTCTGGCTCTTACTCTCTGAACTTCTTTCTCCACCTCGAATTCCTGTACAGCTCTGGAGCACCTTGCTTGCCTTTCAGCATCCTTTTCTGTGTTGTCTTTCCCCAATGGAATGGAAGCTCCCTTGGGCCAGGAACTATCTATATTTGTGCTTGTATTCTTATGCCTGAGGGTAGCACAGTTCCAGGCACGTAGTTAATGCTTAATAAATACTTATCGACTTGGCACACGAGGCACTTAAGTATTCCTTGCTTGAGCATTAGAGTGTAAGCTCCTTGAGGGCAGGGACTATTTCATTTTTTTAAACCTTTACCTTCCGTCTTGGAATCAACTGTGTATTAGTTCCAAGGCAGAAGAGTGGTAAGGGCTAGGCAATGGGGGTTAAGTGACTTGCCCAGGGTCACACAGTTGGGAAGTATCTGAGTCCAGATTTGAACCTCCCAATTCCAGCCTGGTGGTCTATCCACTGAGTCCCCTATCTGTCCCTACATGACAGATTCTTTTAAAGCCTTCCCTTCAGTCTTAGACTCAGTACTGTGTATTGGTTCCAAGGCAGAAGAGTGGTAAGGGTTAGGCAATGGGGGTCAAGTGACTTGCCCAGAGTCACATAGCTAGGAAGTGTCTGAGGCCAGATTTGAACCCAGGACCTCTCATCTCTAGGCCTGGCTCTCAATCCACTGAGCGACCCAGCTGCCCTAGAATATTTCATTTTTATTTTTTGTAAACTCCTCCCTCTCCCCATAAGTGCCTCGAATCGTGCCTGGCAAAGCTTTAAGCTTCTTGATTTATTTATACATGTACATGTTGTCTCACCCATTAGAATATGAGCTCCATGAGGGCAGGGACGTTCATTTAGGACTTAGTATTCCCAGCAACTAGCACAGAGCCCAGAAAAACAGGAGGTGTTTAATACATGCTTTCAGACCGGAGTCATTCTTGGTGGTTTCATTTCATGATCACTAATTTTGACCCACTGGGGACTTGGCTTTAGGAGTAGTCACCCTTGAGGGACAGAAGAGAGCAGCGCATTAAGCAGAGCATCTCACCTGACTGCTGTTCTTTGTCAAGTCCTGAAGGGCTCTCCCTAGTCCCAGTCTAGACCTATTGACCAGCCCTGGTTATTTCAGTATCTTTAAAATGTGGTAAACCAGAAGCTCTTTCTCTTTCTCTCAATCTCTGTCTCTCTCTCTCTTTCTCTCTCTCTCTCTCTCTCTCTCTCTCTCTCTCTCTCTCTCTCTCTCTCTCTCTCTCTCTCTCTCTCTCTTTCTCTCTCTTTCTCTTTCTCTCTCTTTCTCTTTCTCTTTCTCTTTTTCTCTCTTTCTCTTTCTCTCTTTCTCTTTCTTTTTCTCTCTCTCTTTATTTCTCTTTCTCTTTTTATCTTTCTCTTTCTTTCTCTTTCTCTCTCTTTCTCTTTCTCTCTTTGGCACTCATAATTCAGCAGAAGAAAATGTGATTCAGAACGCAATAAAAGATCCTCCATGCTGGAGTTCAAACCCCCCAATTTCCTTGTGAGATGTAGACGTGATAATATTTACCCATGTCTTCTGGGGGTATGCAGGTAAGGGCTCCGAGAAGGCTATTATGCACTGTAGCTGCCCTCCTCCTCCTTGCGAATGGCCACTTGTAGAAAGCCAGAGTGGAAAGAGACCTGAGGAGGTCATTCAGTTCAATCTCTTCCTCTTGCAAGGGTCCTTAACTTGGGGTCTGTGATTTCCCAAAAAGTGGTTTAATGTTTAAAACTGGATCATTTGAGAATGCTATTTCCACCTCACTAGCTTCCTTTCCAATCTTACACATTGGTTTTATGCCTTTAAAAACAGGATGCTGAGAAGGGATCCATGGTTTTTACCCAGCAGCCCGAGGAAGTCCATGATACAAAGATGGTCAAATCCCAGGTCTACTAGAACTGTGATGAAAATGCGATTGACAACCGAGGGTCCTTTTCTTTCAGATTTCTAGGAAAGTAGATTTCCTTCTAGCTCTGGAGGCATTGTAGGATATCTTGGACATTCCAAGCTTTAGGAATTTAGCACTGCACTAAGTCTTTCAAGATGAGAGCAGAATTTTAGTGACTTGTCCAAGGTCATATATATAGGAAGTCCCCGGGACAAGAGAGTCAAAAGTCCTGGTTCTGACTCTGAGTCCAAAGCAGGCTTTTCCCACTCTACTCCATTATATTACCTTATGTCTTCAGATTATTTTTGTGCATTGGTTCCAAGGCAGAAGAGCATCGGTAGGGGCTAGGCAATGAGGGTTAAGTGACTTGCCCAGGGTCACACAGCTAGGAAATATCTGAGGTGTAATGGGAAAAGAATAGAGATAGTCTAAGACTTAAGAGAAACTGCCTTTGATGCACAGGCTAGGAACTCAAAGGAAAGGATTTTAGCAGGCAGAAGGCAGAGGAGGAATAGTTTGGAAGTGACAACTGCTAGAGTGAGTGACTTCCTGTAGGAGGTTTCTTCTTCCTGTCTGGAAGGGTGGAGGAAAGCCAGTTGTCGGAGTTTAGCTGCTTCAACCTGACTGTGGAGAAGGAGAACCCCCTAAATCATCTTTGGAGGTTCTCTGTTTGACTGGGGAACATCTAGAAAAGGACATGACCAAGGCCAGATTGGAATGGAGAAGCTCAGGTCTCTAGCTCTGGCTCTCAATCCATTGAGACATCTAGTTGCCCCTTCCCCACCATTATTTACTTCTTCTGTGAGCTCCCAGGGCCTAGCACCATATTGGATGCTTGATAAGGTTTGACAATCACAACTTTCAAGACTTTTGAAGTGGCCAGTTATATCCCAAATGCAGGGTGGGCACTAGGATAAAGGATTTTAGGTTAAGAGTCAAGAAAAATGAGTCTGATATTCCTGGCAAGTTACCTAACCACCCTGGGCCTCAGTTTCCCCACTTATAAAAAGAGATCTTGGGAGGAAGCTAGCTAGGTAGATCAGTGAATAGAGCTCCAGGTTTAGAGTTGGGAGGTCCTGAGTTTGAATCTTGTCTCAGACATCTCCTACTGTGTGACACTGGGGAAGTCCCTTACCAGCCCCCTCCCCCCACTTCCCCATTTGCCTAGCCTTTGTCCTTTTGTCTTAGAGTTATTTCTAAGACAGAAAGTAAGGATTTAAAAAAAAAGGAGCTGATTGAATTAGATAGTTTCTAAAGCCCCTTCCAGGGGCAGCTAGGGAGCTTAATGAATAGACAAATCTAGAGACAAGAGGCCCTGGGTTCAAATTTAGCCTCAGACACTTCTTAGCTGTGCTACCTGGGTAAGTCACTTCACCCCCATTGTCTAGCCCTTCACTCTTCTGCCTTGGAACCAATACTTAGTATCAATTCTAAGGCAGAGGTTAAGGGTTTAAAAAATAAAAATAAAGTCTGCAACACCTCTAACC